>NC_132889.1:38660329-38886892 GCF_030463535.1 Salminus brasiliensis | reverse complement strand
TCACCACACTCCCTCTCTCCCTCTCTCTCTCTCTGACTGCTGGACTCTCTCACAGTCAGCTATAAAGCTCCTCAGACATGGTAATCTGCAGCTGTACATCTGATCAGTGGGCAAAGGTGTCAAAGTATTCTCATTCATTCCTCAGGTAGAAGTGAGTGGAGATACGAGGGTTTAAAAGACTTCTATAGAAGCTGAAGCATCAACTGAAGCTTTTTACTCCAGTAAAAGTGTAAAAGTACTGGTTTCAGAACCACTTCAAGTAGAAAAGTAAAAGTAATGGAAGGAAAACAAAGACCGAAAGCTTAGGCCGCGCCACAGGGGTCTATAGTGAACTACCCCCCCCCTCCCCAAAACCCCATTTCTCTAAAAGTCATAATGAGGAGAATGATCTATTAAATGTTGATGTTAAAAATGTTGGCTGCACTAGGCTCCTGTTTCAGCTGCAGATCTGCCCATTGAAAATGAAGCATTTCAGTAATATCAGCTCTATTAAAGGAGCGTCTCTGTGCTCTACTGAGCATCAACATGAGCTTCATGGAGGAAAATATGAGGAGTCGTTGTCTAGAAGTTCTGTAAAGCTGCAGAAAGTCAGACTTCAGAGGCGTGTGATCAATAAGCTTTATTGGAATGTAAATGTGGGGCTCAGTCGGGACGTTTCACTGCAGCTCTCTTGAGTCTCTGCCACGGACACAGTCTTCATACTAGACTACAGACGTCTGCTGTGAGCTCGCTGGAGAGTGACGGGACGTGTGCAGGTGTGATGGATCTCTTATAAACCAATAGGGAGTCAGAATGGAGTCTGTTTATACTTCTCATCCAATCACGATCAGGAGGCAGGAGCAGGTGGATGGTGGATGGAGGATGGTGAATGGAGGATGGTGGATGGTGAATGGTGAATGGTGAATGGGATGAGGATGGAGGATGGAGGATGGTGGATGGTGGATGGAGGATGGTGGATGGTGGATGGTGAATGGAGGATGGTGAATGGAGGATGGAGGATGGTGGATGGTGGATGGAGGATGGTGGATGGTGAATGGTGAATGGTGAATGGAGGATGGAGGATGGAGGATGGAGGATGGTGGATGGTGGATGGAGGATGGTGGATGGTGGATGGTGAATGGAGGATGGTGAATGGAGGATGGTGGATGGTGGATGGAGGATGGAAGATGGCGGGCTGATGAAAGACTGGAATGCCTTTGAGATTCTTTAGCTGATGATGAGGAGCAGCTAAATGTCAGCAGCCTCCACACACACGCGTGCACGGAGGTGTGTGTGTTTGTGTGTGAGTACACAAAAACTTCAATACAATGACCACTTCAAGGTATTAGGCTGTGTGGGTGCAGCATTCTTGTTGAAGGTGGGGTGTGATTTGCATATTCTGTGTGAGACAGTGGGGGGGGGGGTTGTGTAAAGGGCATCACCTCAGGAACGCTGTCAGTAGTAAAGTGACAATCAGGAGCATTCCTACAGTGGGAGGAGCTCTGCTCTGGGTGTAGGACTGGAATGTCCACCGTGTGTGTGTGTGTGGGTGGGTGTGTTGTGTGTTTGAGCGGTTCCCGGTGCAAGGTGCATCTCTGGAACGAGGGCGGAGACAATGCCGCACTGCTTGGGTCAATTCACCCCGAGCAGAGTAAGGTCACCCATTCAGTACCTTCACCTGAACCTGTCTGTCCATCTCTGATCCTTCTGAAAGATTAATTGCATTCAACAGCAAGAGTGTTAGTGAGGTCAGGATGTTGGATGATGATGTTCACCACCCCACCTCATCATCCCCAACTCATCCCAAAAGTACTGGATGGAGCTCCACCACCATCATTCCAGAGAACTCAGTTCCTCCACTGCTCACAGCTCCTCAATGCTGGGGGGCTTTATACCCCTCTAGCCCACGCCTGGCATTATTAGGCAGCATGGAGCCAATAGGGTCATGATGATGATCTGCTCCAGAGAGTCCTATTCTATTGGCAGTACTTCTTCTCTACAGGGACTAGACAAGCTGTGTGTGCATTTGCACATCTGTGTCAGCAATGAGTGCAACTTAAAGTAGCTGATGAATGCATTCATCAGAAGGGGTGTCCACAAACATTTGGACATGTAGTGTATGTTTTGGTGGATTGGCTACTTTTGAAAGCTGTATGTAAATGATGTTATTAAATGATGTTAAATGTTATTAGAAGCTTACTTTAGTAGAGAGTTCAGCAGACACTGAGGAACTGGAGTGTTCTTCAATTTAAACTGTGGCAGAACTTCTTAAGATGCTTTTTTGAACTTTTTTGAAGGTTCCTCAAAGTACATTAAGAGGTTCCTCCACAGTTTTAAGCTGAAGAACCTCCAAAAGTTTCTAAATAAACTATACTTTCAACAGTGTAGAGTTCAGTGTAGCGTTCAGTGTAGAGTTCAGTGTATAGTTCAGTGTAGAGTTCAGTGTATAGTTCAGTGTAGCGTTCAGTGTAGAGTTCAGTGTATAGTTCAGTGTAGAGTTCAGTGTAGAGTTCAGTGTATAGTTCAGTGTATAGTTCAGTGTAGTGTAAAATTTCAGAGATTGGGAGTATTTGGCTTCAGGGAAAGTAGCGCTCACACATCTGAGGTATGTGTTCCAGTGTAAGCTACAGTCGCTGAACCTGTGCTTGTAAAAGGTTAAAGGAGTGTCTCTCGGCTGGGTGTGTGTAGGCTTATCACTCAGTTACAGGAGTGTCTCCGCTCACAGAGTTAAACACACACACACACACACTTCTTTCTTTTAAGGTGTGTCGTACAGTCTCCTCTCCATGCATGTCAAAAATGCCACTCACAGCCATAGACCTCTCAAATATGCCAACCATCCGCCGGCCTGCGGCGAGTTACAGCATCAGAGTGAAACCAGGCCTTTAGAGCCCTCGGCTCTCAAAACACGGTCAGGCATCACCTGCAGAGCTTTAGCCTGGTGCTCGAGAAAGGTAGAACCCAAGGAGAAAGCTCTGAGCACTTCTCTGAGCACACTGCCGTACCCCAGTGATAATTCTGAGCTGAAATGGCTCAGAGATCAACAGGGATTTTACAGGCATGTGAAAAGAGACAGAAGCTCCTCCCTAAATCCACCAGCCCAAGAAATTACATTCAAAGCATAAAGTATCTAAAAATACAGAGAAATCATCTAAAACTTATAAAAAATCAGTGGAACGTCTGATCTCTAACTGTTCTGAGATCTGTTTAAACCCCTTCCCAGACTCCTCTGCATCTCCACCCTTCTTTCTGAAGACTTTAGAGAGCTCTCTGGATCTGACCATGGTGATCTTCTTCACCTCTCACTTCAACCATCAATCAAGATCAGACCAGACTAAACGTCTGAGGTTTAAATCAGACTCCAGACTCCTCCAGAATAATCCTCTCCAACCATGATCTGATCATCTGCAGCTGATCTTCTGATCCTGACTCTGATTCTAATAAATGTGTGGGGGTGAACTTTCTCCTAACAATCATATTTCATAAATGATGATTAAGACATTTGCTCAGGTGTTTAGTTAGATCACCTCCATCTCTCAGTGCCGGTCACATGAAGATCAGACCTCCAGATCTTTAAATAAGACAAAGGCTATCATGGGGTGTCCAAACTTTTTCACATATTCTCAGCAGTGCAAACTCGAACCTCAGAGCTCGATCTTTCAGTGTTCGACACAAAACATGGCACTACTCTCCACTCAGTAGAGCGTCTCCATTCCCAGGTGGTTGACAGGGTATTGCTAGATTGTGGTTTTAGGGGTTGCTAGGTAGTTGCTATGCTGCTGCATTTGAACAGCTAGGGTGTTGCTAGGTGGTTGCTACGCTGTTCAGTTTTCTTACAGTTTGAACAGCTGGACTGTATTCAGAAAGGACAGCTGTGGTTGTCTGTGGGGGTTCTATTGGTTCTATAGGAAGGGTCCCTGCTGCAGAAAGTTTGAGTACCCGGTTCTAAAGCTCAGGACTTCTTAATGGTTCCAGCAGTCTCTCGCCAGGCCTCGGACAGAACAGCGGACTGCAGCTGATATCACTCTGTTGTTGATGTGAGTGTGTGTCTGCAGGGGATTTGTGTGTGTGTGTGTGTGTGTGCACTCGGCAGGGCACGGCCGGATTGCTCCAGCGCAGCAGTTCTGTGTGTGAGCGGGTGTTTGGGAGGTTTTCTCTCTTTGTCTACGGATCAGAGAGAGGATTCAGAACCCATGAGCTGCTTTCTGACCTCACTCCTCACTCCTCTCTCTCTCTCTCTCACACACACACACACACACACACACACACACACACACACACACTGCTATAGCTGTCAGAACTGAAGCGTAGATCAGGTTTTCTGCAGCAGAGGTATATTTAGGTGTAAGTGTGTGTGTGGTTTGGAGAGTTGTGAGCAGAGGCCTGTGCACCCCTGTTCGTTTGGCTCGCACTGCTCTTGCTCCGAGTGGAAATCTTTTCTGACCCTTTTCTGACCCTTAACTTCAGTGAACAGGTCGTAGAATAATAACACAGAGCCGTAACCTCTGACTCTATTAACTGAAGCTCTGCTCGCCGACGCAGACACGCTTCAGCCTCGAACTATTCCAGCTATTTCTGGCCTGCAAAAGACTTTCATTCAGTACTGAATACATGCAAATACACAGGTCTGTGTGTGTGTGTGTGTGTGTGTGTGTGTGTGTGTGTGTGTGTGTGTGTGTGTGTGTGAGTGACACGCATGGCTGTGGTGACAGACACACCCGGAGCAGGTATGAGGTTCAGAGGGAACCTGCTGAGCTGGACTAACCAAAACAATCTAAACACAGAGGAATAAAGAGCAGCAGAACGACCAAACCCTCCAAACCCTGCAGCTGCACCTGCTGAGCACAGCGAGGATCCCTCCAATCACCAAGAAGAACATCAGCAGAATCACAATCACAATTCATAGTGGATACTGAATCATTTATAATAGATACTGAATCATTCATAGTGGATACTGAATCATTTATAATAGATACTGAATCATTCATAGTGGATACTGAATCATTTATAATAGATACTGAATCATTCATAGTGGATACTGAATCATTCATAGTAGATACTGAATCATTCATAGTGGATACTGAATCATTTATAGTGGATACTGAATCATTTATAGTGGATACTGAATAATTCATAGTGGATACTGAATCATTTATAGTGGATACTGAATAATTCATAGTGGATACTGAATCATTCATAGTGGATACTGAATCATTTATAGTGGATACTGAATCATTCATAGTGGATACTGAATCATTCATAGTGGATACTGAATCATTTATAGTGGATACTGAATAATTCATAGTGGATACTGAATAATTCATAGTGGACACTGAATCATTTATAGTGGATACTGAATAATTCATAGTGGATACTGAATCATTCATAGTGGATACTGAATCATTTATAGTGGATACTGAATAATTCATAGCAGATACTGAATCATTCAAAGTGGATACTGAATCATTTATAGTGGATACTGAATAATTCATAGTGGATACTGAATCATTTATAGTGGATACTGAGTAATTCATAATAGATACTAAATAATTCATAATAGATACTGAATCATTTATAGTGGATACTGAATCTTTCAAAATTGGTACTGAATAATTCATAATAGATACTGAATCATTCATCTTTAGCAGATACTGAATACCTCCTGGTATGTACTAGATCAGTCAGTATTAATTAGGAGTGATTAGCTGTGGAAAGTGTCTGAGTGGTTTCTAACAGTGAGTGGATGATCAGGAATGTCGGCTGATCCACAGTACAATGCTGTTACTTAAGAGAAGACACGGCCCTCCTTTCCTCACTCCGCAGTGATCCACTACACCCTTCAACCTACTATCACCTGTCTCAGAGAACTCACCTGTTTCAGAAAACTCACCTGTCTCAGAGAACTCACCTGTTTCAGAAAACTCACCTGTCTCAGAAAACTCACTTGTCTCAGAGAACCCACCTGTCTCAGAAAACTCACCTGTCTCAGAGAACTCACCTGTTTCAGAGAGCTCACCTGTCTCAGAAAACTCACCTGTCTCAGAAAACCCACCTGTTTCAGAGAACCCACCTGTCTCAGAAAACTCACCTGTTTCAGAGAACTCACCTGTCTCAGAAAACTCACCTGTCTCAGAAACCTCACCTGTCTCAGAGAACCCACCTGTCTCAGAGAACCTACCTGTCTCAGAGAACTCACCTGTCTCAGAAAACCCACCTGTCTCAGAGAACTCACCTGTCTCAGAGAACCCACCTGTCTCAGAGAACTCACCTGTCTCAGAAAACCCACCTGTCTCAGAGAACCCACCTGTCTCAGAAAACCCACCTGTCTCAGAGAACTCACCTGTCTTAGAAAATCCACCTGTCTCAGAGAACCCACCTGTCTCAGAAAACCCACCTGTCTCATAAAACCTACCTGTCTTAGAAAACTTACCTGTCTCAGAAAACCCACCTGTCTCAGAAAACTCACCTGTTTCAGAGAGCTCACCTGTCTCAGAAAACTCACCTGTCTCAGAAACCTCACCTGTCTCAGAGAACCCACCTGTCTCAGAGAACCTACCTGTCTCAGAAAACTCACCTGTCTCAGAAAACCCACCTGTCTCAGAGAACCTACCTGTCTCAGAGAACCCACCTTTCTCAGAAAACCCACCTGTCTCATAAAACCTACCTGTCTTAGAAAACTTACCTGTCTCAGAAAAACCCACCTGTCTCAGAAAACTCACCTGTTTCAGAAAACCCACCTGTCTCAGAAAACCCACCTGTCTCAGAAAACTCACCTGTTTCAGAGAACTCACCTGTCTCAGAAAACTCACCTGTCTCAGAGAACCCACCTGTCTCAGAGAACCCACCTGTCTCAGAGAACCTACCTGTCTCAGAGAACCCACCTGTCTCAGAGAACCCACCTGTCTCAGAGAACCTACCTGTCTCAGAGAACTCACCTGTCTCAGAGAACTCACCTGTCTCATAGAACTCACCTGTCTCAGAAAACCCACCTGTCTCAGAGAACCCACCTGTCTCAGAAAACCCACCTGTCTCAGAGAACTCACCTGTCTTAGAAAATCCACCTGTCTCAGAGAACCCACCTGTCTCAGAGAACCCACCTGTCTCAGAAAACTCACCTGTCTCAGAGAACCTACCTGTCTCAGAGAACCCACCTGTGATCAAAGATCTCACCTGCCCTCTCACCAGAGGTCAGTGTGATGTTGCTATTAGAACCATAACAACAGTGAAGCTGAACTTCCCGACCCTGTTAGAGAACAAACAGAGGCTCATCTACTGTAAAACACACACACATACACACACACACACACACACACACACACACACATATATATATATATATATATATATATATATATATATATATATATATATACACACACACACACACACACACACACACACACACTCGGCTAAAATCAGAGACAAAGCAAAGCAGAGAGAGCTCTCACCACAGGAGGGCGCTGCACCAGCAAGTCAGTCCTCTGTTTTGACGCTACTAGATTTGACCACTAGGGGGCGGACCCAAAAGCTGTATACATGCACTATATGTCCAGATGTTTGTGGACACCCCTTCTAATGAATCCATTCAGCTACGTTAAGCTGCACCCATTACTGACACCTATTCTAGTCCCTGTAGAAAAATACTGCCAATAGAATAAGACTCTCTGGAGCAGATGAGCAGCACTGGGCACCAGCAGCCGCTATTGTACAAAATGCTGTTTTCACATCCGATATATGTATATTTTGGCTCTGGGCCAGATATTTTTTAAACATTTTATGGGAAATGGGACTGTTGTTTAGGTGGGGGCTTTATATGGGCATATACAGGGTTTTTCATGCACTGTGTGTTACGTTATTTTTTAAGAATATTTAAAATTGTGCAAAAAAACTAAATCAGAATCAGAATTAGATCAGAATCAGATTTATTGGCCAAATATATTTACACACACTTTCTAGTATTAACAATATACAGCTACTCTAGATATATATATATATATATACTCTATATATATACTCATATAATTTACAGACAATACACAACACACAGAGAACAGTAGTACACACAGTACACACAGACTATACCAGCACATTTCTATGCAATGTTATAAATATGATATATAAATATAATATATTAATATTATGTAAACACGGCAGTGTAGACATGTGTGAGATGAGTGATGGTGCAGTGATGCAGTAACTATAGGAGTTATAAGAGTTTATCTGTAGTATCTGCGGCCTGTAGCTGAGGATGGTGACCGTGATGTCTGAGGATGGTGATTGTCTGACCGTCTTAGTGGACACAGTTCTGTAGCGTCTGCCAGACGGGAGCAGCTGGAAGAGGTTGTGACCAGGGTGCGAGGAGTCTGTAATGATTCTCTCGGCCCGTTTTCTGGTTAAACCAAACTAATAAGTGATGGACAACGGAAATATTTAGACTTATATACATAATTTCATAAAAATAGTATCATTTATTAAAAAAGAAGCTAATTAAGTTATAATGTTCATTAAATAAAAACTGCAGCTTTTAATGTTCTACTCATAATGAGATGTCAGTCAGTGGGGACAGACCAAAAAGAGTTTTCTCCGGAAACACAAGCTTTATTTATTTATTTATTTATTTATTTATTTAGTATTTTTATTTGTCACAAGCTAAAGACATGTTAGCTATTCTGTAATGCGAGTCCGGTACAGTCAGTAGAGATCAAGGGATCAAGAGGTCAACAGATTGAACGTTCATTTTTGATATCTTACTGCTGATGATCTATTAGTGCTTAACCAGGTGGGAAACGTAGCCCAGCTAACATGTCTGTGTGGGGCCTGTATGGGCAGCTCAACTGGGAACCAGAACGTTCCGTCCTCAGGTTCCACGTTGGCCCTACAGAAGGGGTTAAACATGGGGCCCATCTGGGTTATACACTGCATATGGGGCCTGCATAAGATACCAAACATGTCCTGGCTGAGGGACAGAATCTGGGGTCATTGACCAATCATGATCAATCATCCAGCTCACAGAACACACCTGTACCTGTACCTGCTCCTGGGTCCTCTCCTGTAAACTGGACACACTCGTCCTGTCCAGGACTGTTTACGAGGCAGAAGGGCAGGTTTAATCTGTTTACAGCCATTTCAGCACTTCATCAGACCCACTCTCTGTCTGCTGATATCAGGTCATGCCCGTTAACAGGGCAGAGAATGAGGCTGTTTGGAGGATTAAAACTGATATTGTAGGCCAGGAGCTCCCTTACCGCTCAGACTCAGCACTCTGTAACTCTCCTTTACTCATTCTGCTGACTGCAGTACTCCATTCAGCTTTACCCTAATATTATATTATACTATACTATACTATATTATATTATATTATACTATACTATACTATATTATACTATACTATACTATACTATATTATATTATATTATATTATATTATATTATACTATACTATACTATACTATACTATATTATATTATACTATACTATACTATACTATACTATATTATATTATATTATACTATACTATACTATACTATACTATATTATATTATATTATACTATACTATACTATATTATATTATATTATATTATATTATATTATATTATACTATACTATACTATATTATACTATACTATACTATACTATATTATATTATATTATATTATATTATATTATACTATACTATACTATACTATACTATATTATATTATACTATACTATACTGTACTATACTGTACTATACTATATTATATTATATTATACTATATTATATTATATTATATTATATTATATTATATTATACTATACTATACTATACTATATTATATTATACTATACTATATTATATTATATTATATTATATTATACTATACTATACTATACTATACTATATTATATTATACTATACTATACTATACTATATTATATTATACTATATTATATTATACTATACTATACTATACTATATTATATTATACTATACTATATTATATTATATTATATTATATTATATTATACTATACTATATTATACTATACTATACTATATTATATTATACTATACTATACTATACTATACTATATTATATTATATTATATTATACTATACTATATTATATTATATTATACTATACTATACTATACTATATTATACTATATTATATTATAGTATACTATATTATATTATATTATACTATACTATATTATACTATACTATACTATATTATATTATATTATATTATATTATATTATACTATACTATACTATACTATACTATAATATACTATATTATATTATATTATATTATACTATACTATATTATATTATATTATATTATATTATATTATACTATACTATATTATATTATATTATATTATACTATACTATATTATATTATATTATATTATATTATATTATACTATACTATACTATACTATATTATATTATAGTATACTATATTATATTATATTATACTATACTATATTATACTATACTATACTATATTATATTATATTATATTATATTATACTATACTATACTATACTATAATATACTATATTATATTATATTATATTATACTATATTATATTATACTATACTATATTATATTATATTATATTATATTATATTATACTATACTATACTATATTATATTATATTATATTATATTATATTATACTAGATTATATTATATTATATTATACTATACTATATTATATTATATTATATTATATTATATTATACTAGATTATATTATATTATACTATACTATATTATATTATATTATACTATACTATATTATATTATATTATATTATATTTTGGTGAGAAGTGTAATTCAGTTTTACTCCACTGCAGTAAATACAGATCAGGCTTTGAGCGCCCCCTCATGGACAGGTGTAGACGTACCATTTCTGGACAGTGTGAGAGCTGCAGAAGCTTGATCTGAAGGTGGAGCAGCATGTGGGCGGAGGTGGTAGAGTAATACTACAGGATTTCATACTATACTATGACTAATAGAATAGAATAGAAAATGTCAGAGCAGGACAGCAGATGACATGACAGAATAGAATAGAATATAAATGCATAGAATAGAATAGAACAGAATAGAATAGAATAGAATAGAATAGAACAGAATAGAATAGAATAGAACAGAACAGAACAGAACAGAACAGAATAGAATAGAACAGAATAGAATAGAATAGAACATAATAGAATAGAATAGAACAGAATAGAATAGAATAGAATAAAACAGAATAGAATAGAATAGAATAGAACAGAATAGAACAGAATAGAATAGAATAGAGCAGAATAGAATAGAATAGAACAGAATAGAATAGAATAGAACAGAATAGAATAGAACAGAATAGAATAGAATAGAATAGAATAGAACAGAACAGAACAGAATAGAATAGAATAGAATAGAATAGAATAGAATAAAACAGAATAGAATAGAATAGAATAGAACAGAATAGAACAGAATAGAATAGAATAGAGCAGAATAGAATAGAATAGAACAGAATAGAATAGAATAGAACAGAATAGAATAGAACAGAATAGAATAGAATAGAACAGAACAGAACAGAATAGAATAGAATAGAATAGAACAGAATAGAATAGAATAGAATAGAATAGAACAGAATAGAATAGAATAGAATAAAACAGAATAGAATAGAATAGAATAGAATAGAATAGAATAGAACAGAATAGAATATAATAAAACAGAATAGAATAGAATAGAATAGAGCAGAATAGAATAGAATAGAATAGAATAGAATAGAATAGAACAGAATAGAATAGAATAGAATAGAATAGAACAGAATAGAATAGAACAGAATAGAATAGAATAGAATAGAATAGAATAGAATAGAATAGAACAGAATAGAATATAATAAAACAGAATAGAATAGAATAGAACAGAATAGAATAGAATAGAATAAAACAGAATAGAATAGAATAGAGCAGAATAGAATAGAATAGAATAGAACAGAATAGAATAGAACAGAATAGAATAGAATAGAATAGAATAGAATAGAATAGAACAGAATAGAATATAATAAAACAGAATAGAATAGAATAGAACAGAATAGAATAGAATAGAATAAAACAGAATAGAATAGAATAGAGCAGAATAGAATAGAATAGAATAGAATAGAATAGAACAGAATAGAATATAATAAAATAGAATAGAATAGAGCAGAATAGAATAGAATAGAATAGAACAGAATAGAATAGAACAGAATAGAATATA
The DNA here is from genome assembly GCF_030463535.1 of Salminus brasiliensis. NCBI lineage: Eukaryota > Metazoa > Chordata > Actinopteri > Characiformes > Bryconidae > Salminus > Salminus brasiliensis. The sequence goes on along the minus strand of NC_132889.1, from coordinate 38,874,674 downwards.
ATAAAACAGAATAGAATAGAATAGAATATAATAAAACAGAATAGAATAGAATAGAGCAGAATAGAATAGAATAGAATAGAACAGAATAGAATAGAACAGAATAGAATATAATAAAACAGAATAGAATAGAATAGAATAGAATAAAACAGAATAGAATAGAATAGAACAGAATAGAATAGAATAGAACAGAATAGAATAGAATAGAACAGAATAGAATATAATAAAACAGAATAGAATAGAATAGAGCAGAATAGAATAGAATAGAATAGAGCAGAGCAGAGCAGAGCAGAACTAAATGGAACCGAACAGAACTGGGTTTGTCCGCGGTCTCAGTCAGCGCTGACGGAGAACATGCATCAAGATACCCACCTGTATTCTGGCAAGCTCCGCCCTCCTGTCCCACGGTTGGCAGGGCTTGTCTGGAAACGGGTGGTCAAAGAACCCCAGCGCGCGGTGGTAAAACCCTCGCCCACTCTGAGTGCTGTGAAAAGTGAAGCAGCGCGCGCAGAGCACAAAGCCCCACGTGCTGCACAGATTAGAAACGGGGTTACTTCAGTCCTCCTTCTGCTGCCAGTTCTGCTGTTTGGAGTTCAGTTTGGAGCAGCACGAGGGCAGAGGGAGAGAGTCAGTCTGAGCTCGAGCGGTCAGAGAGACATGGCATAGAGACACACCTGCAGTGCGCGTGATCATGTTTCATCCTTGATCCTGTGGCTCGAGACGTTTTTGGGGAGCTGAAAAAAAAATCACACCTTCGCCTTTCATCTGGATGCAATGTCCTGTCTGAACCCCCGGGGCAGAGAGCTCGAGCGTTTTGATGGACTTTCTCTCATCTACTGGTGAGTTAACGCAGATCTTCATGAAGCACGAGCTCGGGCTTATTAAAGTACAAGTTGCTGTGCATGCATGTTTATCAACACACTGTAAACGTGCATGCGCAAAGTTGATCTGCCCTTTTTTAACAGTAGGACAGAGTGCATGGTGCGCACGCGATGTTTGTGAAAATGTAAACAAGACCCAGAACTCACAAACGAGGTCAGTTGTTTGCTGTAGATCGTGCAATGCACCTCAGAGCCCGTGCAGGATGAAATAGGCAGAACTCGTAAGATTTTGGTCGTGCGTAATGGTCCTACGCTCTGTGCGTAAAGGTCCTTGGCTATTACGCGCAAAGACAACGCGCTGGGAATGCGTTTACTCAGTACGTACGATGTCCTTATGCTGCCCAAAACAGAGGTGCACGCTGCAGATCCTCCAAAAGCCTCTGTAAAACCATAGATGGCACTGCCATATTTCCCCAAGTGTAGATTAGGTGATTAGAGAGTGACCCTGACTTTTACCCAGATGACTTTTAATCTCATCCATCACTGGCCAAGCTGAGCTTTATAATAGCATTCATTTTAGAGCTATCATAACATTAAAACCACCGCCAGCTGAAGTGAAGAGCACTGATGATCTGGGTCCAGTGGCTCCTGTCAGGAGGTGGGGATCTACATATTAGGCAGCGAGTGAGCGGTCAGTTCTTGAAGGTGATGAAGATGCTGAAGCAGGAAAAATGGACAAGCTTAAGAATCTGAGACACTCTGACAAAAACCGAACTGTGATGTTCTAGACAATGACTGGGTCAGAACATCTCCAGAACATCAAGAAGCAGGTCTTGTGGGATGTTCAGTCCGGTATGCAGTGGTCAGTACCTACCCAGTGAAAATGCTCTAAGGAAGGACAACCAAAGGTCATGGATGCCCAAAGCTCTCACTGATGCTCATGGAGGTCCCACCTCACAACTTACAGGACGTAAAGGATCTACTGCTAACGTTAGTCTTGGTGCCAGATATCACAGGACATCTTCAGAGATTTTAATGGGTCCTTGCCTCAGAGCTGTTTTGGTGGCACGAAGGGGACCTACACAATATTAGGCAGGTGGTATTAATGTTATGGCTGATCAGTAGTTTATGCACCAGCGAGACGTGGTGTAGAAAGGTAAAGGTGAGTGCCCCTGCTGATCAGTCTGCCCAGAGATGCACTATATTTAGAGTTTGTTGACTGCCGGAGGGTCAGAAAGGGCCGCTTACAGTGTCAGGCCACTGAGGTCAAACGGTGTCGTGCTGCGACCTTAAGTAACGGTTTGATGCTGTGCCACATACTGAACATGTACAGACCTGTCTCCCTGCTCCCTGTTTCCTGATCGAAACTGACAAATCAGAATTGTTCAAAATAAGTGCTGCATTGAATTTTCATAATGTGCACGTCACTTTCACATGAACAAGCTATACTACACCAGCGCAGTCAGTGAATTCATACTCTTTCATATGACCACACCCATATATACCCATATCTACCATCTATACCATCCAGATCCACCCATACCATCTATACAAGCTAGATCCACCCATACCATCTATACCCAGTCACACCCAGCCACACCCATCTATACCCATCCAGATCCACCCATACCATCTATACCCAGTCACACCCAGCCACACCCATCTATTCCATCCAGATCCACCCATACCATCTATACCCATCTATACCCAGCCACACCCATCTATACCCATCCACACCCAGCCATACCTATCTATACCCATCCACACCCAGCCATACCCATCTATACCCATCCAGATCCACCCATACCATCTATACCAGCTAAATCCACGCATACCATCTATACCCAGTCACACCCAGCCACACCCATCTATACCCATCCAGATCCACCCATACCATCTATACCATCCAGATCCACCCATACCATCTATACCCATCCATACCCAGCCACACCCATCTATACCCATCCATACCCAGCCAGACCCATCTATAACCGTCCATACCCAGCCAGACCCATCTATACCCATCCATACCCAGCCACACCCATCTATACCCATCCATACCCAGCCACACCCATCTATACCCATCCATACCCAGCCAGACCCATCTATAACCGTCCATACCCAGCCAGACCCATCTATACCCATCCATACCCAGCCACACCCATCTATACCCATCCATACCCAGCCAGACCCATCTATACCCATCCATACCCAGCCACACCCATCTATACCCATCCATACCCAGCCATACCCATCTATACCCATCCATACCCAACCATACCCATCTATACCCATCTAGATCCACCCATACATCTATACCCATCCATACCCAGCCACACCCATCTATACCATCCAGATCCACCCATACCATCCATACCCAGCCACACCCATCTATACCATCCAGATCCACCCATACCATCCATACCCAGCCACACCCATCTATACCATCCATACCCATACTTATCTTTGTTCTGACGTTCCTATTGGTCCATATCACGGCCATCTAAGATCAACTTGATCTGGCTTGAAGTAGCCTTAGAATTACAATGACCCTTCATTTCCCACCAAACACACAGACACACACACACACACACACAGCCATAAAGAGGTGTATAATAAAGGAATGTGAAGGGATCGATTTAAACAGGCTTGTTGAGAAGAGCCAGCTGATTGGATGAGAGCTGTAATGCTCTTTCAGCTCCTCTTGCTGGCCATTAGGACAGGTAATGAGCTGGATCAGGTGTGTTATCCCTTCTAATTAAGCAGGCTGTTTCTGTTAATGTGCCTTTAAGACGGATATGTAAAGGAGTTCTATTCTGATTGGCTGTGCCTCATTCAGAAATCTCTACAGTATGAATGGGTGGATCAACAGTGATGGGCGGACTAGGCGGAGATATGCAAATGAGTTCACTATTTGTACCCCACTAGGTTTAAAAACCCTTTTCAGTACACTGTAGAACCCTTCTCACATAGAGTCTAAGGAAGAACCATTTTTAAAAAGGTTCTTTAAGAACCATCTACTAGGGCTTCTCTCATACGCTCTTAAAAAGAGAGTTTGGGTGCTTAAATGGTTCTTTGCCTGGTTTAAGGGTTCTTCAAATTGGTGAAATAATGAAAATAATAATAATAATTTTGTAGATGGTTCTTCATTGAACCTTTTATAAATGTACTTTGTAAGTGTGAGAACCCTTTTAGCGCAGAGTCCAGAGAAAAAACATTTAGTAATAATAATAATAATAATAATAATAATGATAATGATAATTTCAGGGTTCTTAAAGTTCTGTTTAAGGAACCCTTAAAGAACCACCTTTAAGGTTGTACCTTTTGAAACTTTAGAAATGTCTACACACATCAGTCTTATTTGCATTTTTCCATGAAACAAGTCCTTTAATCAATCAACCACTTCATCAATACATTAGCTAATCAATGATTCAGCCAGGTGATCAGTTCAATCAGTCTCAAGCAGACACAGTGTGTTCGTGATGGAGTGCAGGTGTGTGAGTTTGATGACCCTGAGAGACTCTCTGAGGTTTGACAAAGTGCTTCATGACAGATCAGCAGACACACACACACACACACACACACACACACACACACTGTACAGCTCAGACTGATACCCTGCAGGGAAAGGTGTGTAAATCTGTCCTGAGGAGAGTAGCTGCAGTGTGACAGTGCTGGTACTGTGTGTACCTGTGCGTACCTGTCTGAGGAGGTTATGTATAATTCTGCTTCCGCTGTGAGACTAATCGCTTTTGTTGCGTCTGTCAATCAATCCTCAAACACCTCCACCTCCACCTCCACCTCCTCACAGACCGATTAACAGCAGTTTGTTGCATAACCTGGCGCTGATGTTTCCAGTGCTGCACCGTGACCGTGATCTCGGCCTTCGGCTCAGCCCCCCGTGATGATAACTTCTGCTACACTACTATGAGATTCTAGCTGAATTGAAGCTAATGGAAATGTACTTTTTTTTAGGTCTTTTAGGTCAACTGGAACATCTACACCCACCCTAACCCATCTACACCCACCCATACCCATTTGTACCAATCTGTACCCAATTGTACCCATCTACACCCACCCAAACCAATTTAGAGGCATCCATACCATCTATATCCATCTATACCCCCATACCAATCTATAGACATCTATACACATCTAAGTCCACCTATTCCCATCTATAGCCATATATACCCATGCATACCTACCTACACCAAGTCATACCCATCTGTACCCATCCATAGCCATATATACCCATGCATACCTACCTATACCAAGTCATACCCATCTGTACCCATCCATAGCCATATATACCCATGTATACCTACCTACACCCATTCATACCCATCTATAACACACTATAGCCACATATATCCATCTATACCCATGCATACCCACCTATACCCATTCATACCCATCCCTACCCATCTGCACCCATCTACAGCCATCTAAATCCATCTATACCCCTCCATACCCATCTATATCCACCCATACCCATCTATTTGCACCACTGCTCATCTACAGCCATCCATCAACCATCTATCCATCTATACCCATGCCCTTCCTTACCCATCTATATCAATCCATACCAATCTGTACCCACATATATGCCCACTCATGACCATTCATACTCACCCGGTTTGACCAAAGGTCAATAGTAAGAGCTTTTACACCAGAGTTAGCTTAGCCCAAACATACTGTTATGTAAATGAGCGTTTCTGACCTGAACAGAATGCCTGGCCCTGACTTCATTAGGGGTCATTTTGCCTTTCTAGCATCCCCTAAATCATCATTCTGCATCAGCTGTGTTTGAAAACAGAATGGCGTCCGTCATTCCCACTCCAGGCCTCAACACTGCTACCGTCTACAAGGGCTCCTTATACACCATTAAAAATGGAGGTTCATGATTCTATATAGAACCTGAACATCTCAAAGAGCTCTTTGGTTGCATGAATGGTTCTTTACTTGGTTAAAGGGTTCTTCACATGGGTGGAAAACCTTTTTGTAGATGGTTCTTTGTAGAACCTTTTACAAATAGTTCACTATTTGTACCCCACTAGGTTTAAAAACCCTTTTCAGTACACTGTAGAACCCTTCTCACATAGAGTCTAAGGAAGAACCATTTTTAAAAAGGTTATGTACTTTTTATTAGTATGAGAACCCGTCCAGAGAAAAAACATTTAATGAGGCTCTTTCAGGGTTCTTAAGGTTCTGTTTAAAGAACCCTTAAAGAACCACCTTTAAGATTGTACCTTTTGAAACTTGTGTGTCTACACACATCAGTCTTTGCATTTTCCCATGAAACAAGTCCTTTAATCAATCAACCACTTCATCAATACATTTGCATTTTGCACTATGATGTCCAAAAGGGCAGGATAAAAGGGTTCCAGATGAAGGGTGGTAGCTGCTGACTATGTGGGATGTTCCCACTGGGGGGGGATTCCCACAATTAGGTAGGTGGTCATAATGTTCTGATATGATGTTGTAAATGGAGCTCAGAGGAAATCTAAAGCGTAAAATGTGGGATATGAGCTCTCCGCGGATCGTAGGCCTACGAGTGCTTAACTCTCTGTAGATTTGTGAGAATGATGTAGGAGTCCATTATATTCCTGATTTCCAGCGGCTCTGTCCCGATTTAAGCTTCTGTCTGCAGGATTAGCGTTATGCTACATCATGCTGTTGGAAGCCCTGGGGTCGTGACCCTGGTACAGATTTTTGTCTCGCTGGTGATTCCAGACTGGGATAATGTGTTGTACTGAATCTCGCTGTCATGATTCAGTCTCATTCCTGTCTGCTCGACCTTGAGTTCCAGTTGTGGATTATATATATTACATATAGCGCATGCTAACAGCAGCTGTGACTGCATCAGGAAGGGGAAATCTATGGGCGGTGGGGTCAGTGGGCTGTACACGGCTGAGCCGGGAGTCATCGAAGAGCTGATGGGTCCCCTGCAATAGGAGCCACTTGCAACAAGTTGGTGAAATGTCTTCACTTATAGATACTCCACCAGAGTCCAGAACCTCCTCTGGTTTCAACATCAGCACATAAACTGTGCACCGGGACCTTCATGGCTTAGCTGCTGCATGAAAACCTTACATGAACAATGCCAAGCGTGGGAGTAAAACACACCACCAGTGGACTCCGGAGCAGTGGAAGTCTATTCTGTGGAGTGACAAATCCCATGTCTGATGGACAAGTCTTGGTTTGGCGCTGGGTTTGCGCCAGCTGTAAGGTTTGGTAGAGGAGGGATAATGCTATGGGGTTGTTCTTCAGGGGTTGGCCAATAGGCCCCTCAGTTCCAGTGAAACTGGAAATCTTAATGTTTCCGCCAAGCAAGACATTCCAGACCACTGTACGCTTCCAACATCGCGGAATCAGTTGGGGAAGGCCCTTTTCTGCTCCTGTATGACTGACCGTGCCCCAGTCCGCAAGGCAAGCTCCATAAAGACGTGGCTGGGTGAGCTTGGTGTAGAAGATCTTGACAGGCCCTCACAGAGCTGGGATGGAGATTGTGAGCCAGGCATTCTTGTCCAACATTAGTGTCTGACCTTACAAATGGTCAAAGAACGCACAAAGCCTTCCACAGACACACTCCAACAGCTTGTAGAAAGTCCCAGATGAGTGGAAACCGCAGATGAGGAGCAACTCCATATTAATGTCTATGGATTTGGAATGGGATGTCGTAAAAAGCTCCTGTAGGTTGTAATGTGTCCCAATACTTTTATCAATATAGTCTGATCCATATATTGTGCATGTGTTCAATACATGATACATATATGTACACTATATATATATATATATATATGCATATCTCAGGATGCTGTGTGGGTACAGCGCTTTCAGCAGCAGGTATTGTTGCAGACATGAACGGTATGAAGGAATCCCGTGCTGACGTGCAGCTCCTCAGACACACACTGTTTACATGATGATTCAGCCTTAGCGACTAATGTGATCTGACATGACATGCATTGCAGAAATGCTGCGATAAGTACAATCCTTCATCAACCACAGCCTGTAAAGAGACCGGACACTGTCATTTCTGCTTGTTCTTAGTGTTTTGCAGTGGAGAACCATGACTGTTAGAGCCGGGCCTTTCGTTTAGTCTGTGGCTGACAGAATTCCCTCAGCCTGGTTCTGGAGTTACTATCTGCTTTCAGTTGTAGTTGAGCTCAGCTGGGACTCTGATCACCATCAACGTTCAGAACGACAACACACTCTGATACGGTCGCTTCTTCCATACTAAAATATTCTGCGTTTCTAATCTGGAGACTTCCTCAGCAACTGCAGGACGTGAGTTGGAGTTCTGTGTTGTGTCAATTAGGTGTGAAAATTAGATCAACAGAACCAACAGACAGAACCCTGGAGGTGCTGTCCTGAGATCAGCAGACCTAGCCAAAGCAGAGGGTACTTTTATACAGCTTTTTGATTTGACATACATCAAACATTGCATAGCAACCACCTAGCATCCCCACAGCAACCACCTGGGACGCCATATCAGCCGCTTCGCAATAGCATAACAACAACTTGGTACAGTGTAGCAGCCACCAAGAAACCCCAATCTATAGCGTCCACATTGAATGAAAACCCACCTGGGGTACCATAGCAATCACTTGGCAACCTCGTGGAACAACATAGCAACCGTCTAGCATCCTCATATCTACAGCCTAGCAACACCTTAGTAACCACCTGGGATACGGTAGCTTCGGTTTAGCAAAACCCAACTTATAGCAACCACCTGGGATATCATAGCAATTACTATAGCCTAGCAACACCTTAGCAACCACCTGGGGATCGCTTAAGATGCAGGACCACTCAGCAAGTTTTCTATTAAAGTTCCTTCACTGTTCTGCATCTCTGGTTTTATTATTTGTAATTATTTGAAGATGATGTGAGACGGGGTCTGTTTTACTGTAAACACTGATTCCATATCAGCGGTGTGTGTGTCGCAAAATATTATTATTAATGTTATTATGAGAGCTGTGATCTGAGTGAGGGTGACTCAGCGGTACACAGTGTGAGCTCAGTCCGGACCTGCAGAGCACAACTCAGCAACAACTGCAGCGGCGTCTTCTTTCATACACAGCCTGCCCAACGCAGGGGCGCTCAGATTACACACACAGGTAGGCTGTATTATTTCTGACGCCCGTGTGCAGATTCTTCAGCACTGAAAACAGAACGAGTAACACGAGCAGACGGATCAGCAGCTTTATGATTAATAACATTTAGAACAACGAAAAAGCTGAGCTAGAGCACAGAACACCTCTCAGAACACCTAAAAATAAATTCTAATAACTTAATCATTCATATCTGAACAGATAACGAGCTGCAAAACATTAAAGTAACTTTTAATAGATTCATTTTGCTTCAAAGATCCTGGAGTCCAAATATTACCATTTATAATGTTTATGAATTAAAAACAACAAAGAAACCACTTCCATCAAAATAACAAACACCTAGAAACCTTAGCCTATAGCAACCACCTGGGATACCACTGCAACCACAGTGTTTTCATGGGGCAGCCTTGCAGTCTCCAGACTGATCCCCTGAGCTGACATGACACGACTGAAGTGTCCTTGAGAAAGTGCTCCCCTGGGTGCTGCAGGGAGGGCTGCCTGTGCTGTGTGTGTGTGTGTGTGTGTGTGTGTGTGTGTGTGTGTGCGCTCACTGCACAGTTGGGTTAAATGCAGAAGACAAACCCCTGTGTGTTCAGTACAAATGGTGACTGAGTGGGTCTTCCATATTCCTTCATTTTAAATATACTCTATGGGCTCTCAATAAAGGATTGCCATAGCAACCACTTAGCAGCAGCATAGTAACCACTTGGAACAGTGTAGGATGCAGTCTGTTTTAACCAAAGCATCGCTTTCATGTTCTGCATTGTTATTATCAGTGCTGTTCCTCTTCCTGCCTTTAGAGGGCAGTGTGAGGCCCTGAATCCAAACTGCTGTAAGCAGGTCACAGCGTCTCTCTCGGACCTCACACACACACACACACACACACACACACACACACACACACACACACACTGGAAGATTAACCCATTTCAGCAGCTCTGGGTGGGCCAGCATGGAAACTGGGCATTTCTCTAAAGCGTTCCCAGCAGCCCCGCCGATCTGGGTGGGGGATGTGGTGAATAAGTCAGAGACAGAGAGAGAGGCCGGAGTGGGCGTTCGACACTGCATTTCTGTACAGACCTCTGTGCTGTGAATCCTCAGTGTGGCCTGGATTATCCCATAATCTGATAACGACCCACTGTGCAGATCTACTGATTAAAGTCCTGAAGCAGTTGGTAGTTGCCATGGCAGAAGAAAAAAGGATGGCTGGCAGTCTGCGTGACAATGTGTGTGTGTGTGTGATTGTTTGTGTGTGTTTACAAAATGTACAAAACAGTACATTATCTGTCCAAATATTTGTGGACACCCTTTTTAATGAATGCATTCAGCTACTTGATGTTGCAGATGTGCAAATGCTCACACACAGCTTGTCTAGTCCCTGTAGAGAAGAAGTACTGCCAATAGAATAGGACTCTCTGGAGCAGATCAACATCATGACCCTATTGGCTCCATGCTGCCTAATAATGCCAGGTGTGGGCTAGAGGGGTATAAAGCCCCCCAGCATTGAGGAGCTGTGTTCTCTGGAATGATGGTGGTGGAGCTCCATCCAGTACTTTTGGAAGGGATGAGGTGGGGTGGTGATCATCTTCATCCAACATCCTGACCTCACTAACAAATGCTGTTGTTGCTGAGTACAACCAAATCCTCACAGCAATGCTCCTCCTCCAAAATCTGGATTTCCTAACTTTGATTTCAGCAGATACAGTAAATGAGCAGGTGTCCTATTCTATTGGCAGAACTTCTCTACAGGCACTAGACAAGCTGCGTGTGTGCATTTGCACATCTGCAACATCAAGTAGCTGAATGCATTTATAAAAAAAAAAAGGGTGTCCACAAATATTTGGACACACCCACGCAGTAGTGAAGTATCCCGCCTGTTCTTCTTGCTGCGCAGCGATTGGTCTAAACTTGTCCAGCGCTGGGAATCCTGCCCATTTGCGTATCAGTATATATGGACATCATTTTTTCATGTTCTTTCATTGTTGTGATGCAGCAGCAGCAGCGAAATTGAGAGACTAGACAATGTGGCATTAAAACAGACGGACATGCGGACAGGCTTTTACTGGACAGATGTTTGAGAGCAGCGCAGGCCTGCTCACGCAACTGGAAGCATCTCCGGCGCTCTCGCCCAGTCCTGCTCTTACTGCATGAGTGAAGCTTCAGGGATCTAATCTGCTCTCTGGGAGCAGCAGAGGTTTAAAAACACAAGCCTCCCTGTCCCGTATAGCTGCACTGTACAGGTGCGCAGTTACACACTGCAGCTCGTCTGCTAAAGCTAGCCAGAGAACACCCAGACAAAGGGCAGGGCTGCGTCCCAATTGTAATACTGTAAGGTGTGCCCTATGTACTTATCTTAATAGTGCGCGTTTGGCAGGTTAGTACACACAATATTAAGGCACTACGTTTTGTACTAACGGGAAGTGATGTAGCGTTGCTATGGCAACATACACCACTGCAAGTTCTCCTGCAGCCGTTGCCGCTAGACTTGCATCCTTTATCCGCCAACTTCCCAGATGTGAGTAGCTCTTTCCTTTTGGTTTCGCATTGCATTGTGGGATAACAGTGTCCATTGTAACCACACCCAAAACCGACCGGTTCTGAGTATTTATGGTGGATATTTGAGTATACTCAACTTTGAGACTTTTACCTGTACTACACACTACAAACTCAAACACTAGTTAGTATCAGTACTTTGCACACAATTGGGACGCACCCCTGAGCGTCTAGACGCTGGACTTTGACCTCAACTGTGGCGCTTTTTAGGACTGTTGAGGTCTTCTTTACTCATCTTGAGGTTCTGCTGGTGGGCTTAACTTGCTAGGACGTCCTGACCTGGTCATGTTGGTCAGCTGTTCCACTTGTAGATGATTTAGTGGACAGTGGAACAGCGGCCACTGTTCACCCTTCTTTCTGAAGGCCTCAGAGAGCTCTCTGGATCTGGCCATGATGGTGATCTTCTTCACCCCTCACTTCAACCATCAAGATCAGACTGCTCCAGAATAATCCTCTCCAACCATGATCTGATCTCCTGCAGCTGATGTTCTGCTCCTGCAGCTGATCCTGGTTCTACATTCTAATGTCCAGACATGTTCATGGGGCATCCTGATAGATGAAATGAGGAGTCACAGAGAAATGCTCTGTTCTCCTCCTCATTAAAGCAGCCGTGGTCTTTAATCTGCTTCCAGTGTTCAGCGCCGCTCTTCAGGAACGCTGCAGTAATCTTCGGCCTGTGCGCCGGCGGAGAGAGTAGATTTGCATTGCATTAACGTCTCCACAAGAGCCTCGCACCAGAGCCTCGCACCAGAGCATTAGAGGTTTATGTTCATGAATAGTTATGAACTGAGCTTATTTTCAGTGCAGAAGAGATGCTGGTAGTCTGTTATTCCACCTGACTTCAGCCGACCTTCACATCAGTTCGTTTAACAGCGCGCCTGTCCAACGTACAACAGCACGGTGATTCCAGTGAGGAGAATCACAGCAGGACAGGCTTCAGGCTTCCTGCTCCAGGGGGCGCTGTGCTCTGACCTTTCTGAAGTGTTCTAAGGTGGGATCGCCTCCTAACGCTGCATACACAATATGGACGAAAGTATTGGGACGCCTAAAAAATCAAGGTTTCTCATGCTTCTGTTGGAGTAACTGTCTCTACTGTCCAGAGAAGAAGACTTTCTACTTGATTCTGGAGCAGGAACATTGCTGTGAGGATTTGATTGCATTCAAAGGTTAAGGCCAGGACATTGGATGAGCACTGCAAGTACTGGATGGAGCTCCACCACCATCATTCCAGAGTCCATTTCTTCCGCTGCTCCACAGCTCCTCAATGCTGGGGGGCTTTACACCCCTCTAGCCCCATTATTATACTATATTATAATAATACCTCGCTGTCCCGCCACTGAAAAAACCTTCCTCGAGATCAGACTTGGGCCTCTTTTACCAGCCTTACTAAACTCTGATATTATAAGGCAGGTGGTCCGCAGGGGGCTTTTTTTTACAGTGCTGCAGAGTGGAGGTGTGAAGCGGGCCTGGATTCCGAGTAAACTCCTGTAATCCACTGTAAGACTGATGGAAATCATTAGGGTTGCTTGTTGAGTGTGTGCTGGAACCCAGGCGGAGTCACAGGGACGTGTGTTTGTGTACATGCCCACCTGAAGGACAGTAAGTAGACGCACTGTGACAGTGTGTTTAGGCGTGTGTGTCAGCCGGAGTGTGTGTGGGCCGGCGGCAGTGCATTGTTTGTAGTGGAATGACAGTAATGTGTTTTAACAGCGTCTGTCAGTCTGTCATAGGATGAACGCAGAGTCTGGACATGGCGTCCAAAGGGCACATTGCCTCACCGTCCCTCTGCCTTTCCTTTACACACACCCCGTCTGACCTTCAGGTGAACGCACAGGTGTGTGTGTGTGTGATGTGGTTTCTGCCGATGAACTGATTCATCAACCTCTTTTATTTATGCCCTGCGTTCCCATTCAGCCTAGTAGAGCCGAGTCAGTGTGTACCGGTTCTAACCTTCTCCATAATTAAACAGACTCAGTCAGAGTGGGTTCTAGATAAGCCCTCCCAGTCAGAGCTGGAGTTCTACAGTGGAGGTTCTAGATAACCTCCCCCAGTCAGAGCTGGAGTTCTACAGTGGAGGTGAAGGGAAGCAGATGTCTGAAGCTCTAATAAAAGCTCCTCACAGAAAGTTCTTCACCTAATGGTGATGAAGACGCTGCCTGATGCCTGAGACACGGTTCTACCAGAGTTCTGAGAAGAGTTCAGCTCTAGAACCTGCTTTTAAAAGCAGATTATTAAAATGGTGGAGGGATACATGCTGCAGGGTGTAGTGCGGCTACAGAAAGTAGTCCCTAAAGAAAACTGGATTAGTTGAGATTCTCTATTCACTATTTTTACTCTATTTTACCATCATCATCATCATCATCATCATCATCATTCCATATAAAACTCAGAAGACTCGTGTAGCTGCACTGGTGGGTTTGGATAGGTAATAAATTAAGTCAAGTCAAGTCTGTATGTTTATTAAATATTCATTAGAGCATGTTTGGTATTGATGGATAGAGAAACATGAGTAAAATTAAATAAATACTTATTAAATCTGTCAGTCTGTGCATACGCATGTCTTCAGACTGCATTACTCTTACTTTAATCATGATATTTTAATAAATATAAATAAATAAAGGCATTGTTCTCATTAAAGTGACAATCCATACGGGGATTCAGAGCCCTCTCTGGTGAGAATGTGTAATTGCACCGAGCTTGCAGAAGAGCACCTTTAAAGGTGTGCTGTGGTCTGATCTGATCACTGCAAGGTCACGTTCGCTCAGGGTGGAGTCGCTCGGAGTACTCAGACAGAGCTCAGTCTGAACTTGGTGAAGGAAAAGTCTTCAGAGGATATAAGAGAATTATTCAGCTACTGTCGTCATTCTGATCAGCATCATATTGGGTTTAACAACTGTAGAGAAACTGACCCACTTCTTTACAGTGGAGGTGAATGGAAGCAGGCGTCGGTCGCCATGACTACAACACAGATACAGCCCATAACGTTGTTTCGTTTCACTGTTTACTCTGTATGTAGTTGAAATGACAATAAACCCACTTGACTTGACTTGACTTGAATGAATATTTAATAAACATACAGAAAATTGTATAATACATTTTAGATGTATTTCCCCTGTAGTTTGGATGCAAAATCATCATTATTTGCTCAGTTTATGCTTTATATATGATATTAATGTATTGCTATTCGCAGGTTGATTGCTCAGGTGTTCTGGCTGCACTGTAAGGCCTGTGTTCAGGGAGGTGTTATGGCTCATTTACTAATTTGCAGAATGTCAGGGAAGACAGTAAACGCAGTTTAATGGTGAGCGATTGTTTAATGCACTCTGGAGCCGTGCTGCCGGAGATCACAGACAAAGAGACTTTGGCTAAAAATGGAAACACAGCAAATGGTTTCTGGGATTAAACATGTTCCGCTCAGGGTGGACAAGGATTTCGGGTTTCCGGCTTTCGTGCAAATGCCGCCTTTCTCCCAAAAAGCTCTCTCTGCTGATGATATTCCGTCACAGGAAGAGGGGTAAAAGGCCTGGTACTGTAATACTTACTGTATCTTCACGTTACAGCCGGGCACATGTCGCTGTTTCAGCCCGCAGGCCAACGCTGGAAGCCCTCTATACTGCTGGAACTGCTGAACCAGTAAAAAGGGTCCCAATGATGTACAAACAGACAGTTACCTGTAAAGCTGTAAACCTGAAGACTCACCTCTCAAGATGGTTAAATAAATTAAAGCCGTTAAAACCAATTATTACAATTATTAATCTTAATTATTTGCATCATTTTGTGTAGTTAATAAAAATGAATTGCATTGTGTTTGTACAGATAATTGCTATTAACAATGGTGTTTTTGCCCAATTAACTGCAGTTAATCACATTGCTTTGTGTAATCACAATTAACTATAAAAGCACGTAATTAACTGCAAATGACTGCACAGAAATAATGTGATTAGTTGTGATTAAATAGAAATAATGCTGTGATAATGCTGCCCCACATGTGCAATTAAGAGTCATTTGCAATAAGCCTGTAAATAATTTTGATACTTGATCACAATTAACTACACAAACATATTAGGATCACAATAAATCACAACTAACTACACAAATCAGTGTGACTAATCATGATTAACCACACAATACTAATTGAATGACCAATGAATTGCTCAAAGAGATTAATCACAACTAATTGCATAAAACAAATGTATTAATTAAGATTAACATCAGAAAGGATTGTGATTGTGACACTTAACTGCACAGAATATTTGAATAATCACTAGATTAATTGTGTGATTAACAAAACTGATGTGATTAATCACAATTCCTTATATAACACTAATGTAATAATGTAATATTGAAATGACTATAAATTTCAAATGATTCATGATTTGTGATTAACTGTAACTATACGTAAAATGTGATTAATCAAGATACACACACAAAACAAAATGCACAAAATATTTAAATAATCGCTAAATGAATTATGTGATGAAAAAACTGATGTGATTAATCACAGTTTTTTGCACAATACTAATGTAATTCATAGAATTTAACATAATAAAACGATGCAATTAATTGAAAGTAACTACAAAAATATTAAGATTAATGAATAATAAGGAATTACACAAACATGATTATTTGTGATAAACTAAGCAAAACTGTAATTAATGTAAAATGTTATCAATCAAGACACAAAACAAAGGCAATTAATTGCACATTAATAATACACAATGTAATAAATCGAAATGAACGTAATAAAATAATGCAAATATTTGCAATTAACTGCACAAAAATAACATGATTAATTATAATAATTACACAAAAATATATTTAAGATTTTACTAAACGTAAAGATACACACACACAAAACAAATGCGATTAATCACGAAAAATCGCAACTAATCGCACAAAACAAATGCATTAATTAAGACCAACATCACAAAAGATTGTGAATTATGTGCTCAGAATATTAATGAGATTGATTACAATTAATTCTATATTTTTTTCCATAAATGTTGTGACATCACAGCCAATTAAAAAGCCATTTTTGTTTTTTTGCATATTTTATATGCAATGTAACAAAGGACATATTTGATCAGTTTGCATATCATAAACTGTTGTATTTGCAAAATAATAAAAAAAAAGCAATGCCCACAGCATGGGCCCTTTAAGTGTGGAGCTAACAGATAGATGACCTGTGGATGCTCTGAGGAGCTCCATCAGAAGCGCACTGAGAGGGACACCAGCACAAAGGGTTTGTGGCCATATTGCATAAGGCTTAATCTGGTGGTGTTGGGCTGCTGTGACTGAGGCAGAGGAGTTTAGAGGAGTGTGTGTGAGTGTGAGAGTGAGTGAGTGTGTGTGAGGCTGCAGAAGGATCAGGAATGCTGGACGACCACAACAAACTCCAACATGCCAACGTTTTCTGTTATGTATAAGGGAGCTGTCATCATAAGCAGGTAATGTGCATCTGCATTTGTTTTTGCTGTAAACTTCATTAAAACGCGAATTAACAGGATTGTGTTCGAATGTGAGACGGTTGGCTGGCTTTAGAGTAGATTTGCAGTGTTTTTAGTGTGTTTAGACTTTAAAAAACACGAAGCTGGAGCTTCTTATTCGAATTGTCCGTTCCACCTTAAATGGTGCAGCAGTTCCATTCTGGCGCCTGAGGCGCCAGAATGGAACTGCTGCACCATTTAAGGTGGAACGGACAATTCGAAAACACAAGGTGGCGAAAACGAAGCTAGGTCCAGTTAAGAAAAAAAAACGTGTACATGTCTGTTTACATCATATAATAATACAAAACACTTTAATTCGCTTAAAAAAAAAAACCCTATTTAATACATATCAAAATCACACGTACACCAAGCTGCGTTCAGGCATACCTTAATATCCACACGGAACTGCATTAAAATGCTCTGAATATTAATATTCTCATTTAATATCTCCTATATTATTAACTACACCTCTAGTAAAACACTTTTGGAAGTGTGTTTATTATGACTATGTAGTGTGCAGTAAGTCGGCTTCTCGTAGCATGCAGTTTTATTAGATTTATCAAATGAAATGTGCTTATGTTTATTTATAATGATGTGACCTTAAATTATATGAAATTATATATATATATATATATATATATATATATATATATATATATATATATATAATATAATATACAGTGGGCTGAATTTTAATATTTTCATTTAATATCACTTTTTTATTTCAACCTCATAGATACAATAATAAAGGGTTTAGAGCCTCCAAAGTGTTTGGAAATTGCCTTAATTAAATAATTTAATTGAAAATATTTGGATAAATTCATTAAATGTATGTAGGTTTTTTATTATTGGATATGATTGGATTCATTGCAGTTACGTCACACCAGTATTTTTTGAGCAAGGCCGTGATATTTGGATTTTAGCCTTAATTTAATTATTATATATTATATACTGAATATATATATACAGCACACTATGTGTATAATAGAATATACAGTCTGCTGAATTTTAATATTTTCATTTAATATCTCCTATATTATTAACTACACCTCTAGTAAAACACTTTTGGAAGTGTGTTTATTATTACTATGTAGTGTGCAGTAGGTCTGCTTTTTGTAGTAGATTTATCAAATTAAATGTGTTTATGTTTATTTACATTATATATATTTTATATGTAATAAAAGTAAACTTAATTTCTTCATTTTATTATTTATTAATGAAAGAATTTAATTTAAAATATTTGGATGAATTCATTACATTGATGTAGATTTTTTTTGTTTATGACCATATAACTAATAAACAAATGAATATTGTTTGAACAAATAAGCATTTTTGTTTGAAAAAGACTGGTTGACGATGATGATTAATTAAATAAACATGCTTATACAAAAGCAATTAATGTAATGCCATGATGTGAAACCTCGCCCGACAGTCAGCAGCCGTGAGCTCTATAAGAAGGTGGGAGAGCGTTTACAGGTTTGGGACATGGCAGGTAACAGGAACGCAGGCGGTTAGGTTACGCTCTGTAGGATTGCTGCTAGAAAAGGCAAATGAAACACTCCCGTGTGGATACGGAAAGACCTTCAGGATGATTATTCAGCCTCTGGAGGGCTGGAGCACTGTTCTACTGTGCAGCGACTCCCGCACCAATATGACCTTCATAGAAGAAGAGTCATCAGTAGAAAACCTTTCCTGCATCCTCACAATTCAGCATCAGAACCTTTCAAAGGGACAGCTGAACAAACCTGATGCATTTTGGGAGCACCTCATCTAGACTGAAGCAAGTCAGTTTTGGTATGTTTGGAGAAAAAAGTGCAGAATTACATGAGAGGAACACCTACAACCTCCAAACCTCAGCCTTCCTCCCTCAATTACCCAATATAAGTTCATAAGTTTAACTGACGTTTATAAAACTGGGCATTGAGGCCATGTTCTGTTGTGATCGTGAGAAACTGATCGTGTCATCTATACACTGCCATTTGCATATTCATTAAAGAGAGCAGATCTGTCCTCTGTCCTCTGTATCTGATCTGAGTCCAGCTCAATAAAAACATTGTTAGTATTTTTATTATTATGATTATGATTGTTATTATTATTATTATTATTATTATTATTATTATTTCAGACATGAATAAAATCTCCCTCAGAAAAACTATTGTGACTATTGTGACGCGTCGTGTTTTATGAGAATCTGAACAGGACTAGGACTAAATGTCCCACCCAGGAGTCTGTTTAAGAGCCGGTCCACTGCTGGACGTTCTCACTGAATAATTGATGTTCAAGGGTGAAAACCTCTGACCTTCACTCTTTTTCACACCAGACCCAAACACAACAAGTTCCCTTGATACTGTGTGTGTGTGTGTGTGTGTGTGTGTGTGTGTGTGTGTGTGTGTGTGTGACGCTGTCCACTGATCATGACTGGGGGTGTAAAATGCACTGATTTGATGTTGTATGGTTTAGTGCTGTGTTTATTAGTATTCAGTGTTCATGTTTATTTTATTTTGTTTTTATTAATTTGAATATTATAACACATGTATTGTTGATTATTGGTATGGTGTGTTTACCGTAGCTATAATTAAGCCTCCTTGTTTTGAAGACGAATACATTATTAATTCATTTTTATCCTCATATATCAAATAATATTGGCTTAGGAATAGAAACAGAAAGGGAAGAACACATTAGAATAAATTTGAATTAATTAGAACAATATTCATTAAACTATACACTCATTTATATGTAAAAAAAAAAACCCTATATTTTATTGTTTTATTGGCTGTTTTATTGGATGCTCCTCCAGTGCATTGTTGAACTGAATCGAATCACTGCCAAATTTGCACTGAATCATTTTCTAACATGTAATTCACACTCCTCACTGCAGCTGTTCTCCAGCCGTCTCAGGACAGAGCGGTGGGGCCGGAGGGGTAGTGTGGACCCTTGTGCAGTTGTGTGTGTGTGTGTGTGTGTGTATTCGTTCATGTCTCATCTCTGCTGACCTTGTTCTCTTCACATTCAGTCAGATGTTGTTTGGGTTTGAGTAGATCTTCTGAAACTTCTTCAGCTCCTGAGGAGTCGGGCTCTGTCTGTGTTTCTGACTGGTCAGAGATCTGCTCTGCTGAAGTAGGGGGGGATTTCTGGAGGATGAGCTGGTGGTGGGATTGGTCAGTAAAGCGCTAAAGGTCAGTGTGGATCATAGTAAACAGTGTCTCATTTTTCCTTGCAGGACGCTAATGGGTCCCTACGGAGTCGACCGCGCTGTGCATTCTATGGAATTTACAGACTGCGAGAATGGATTAGGTAAGAGTGTGTTTCTGTTTTTTGGAGAAAGAGGGATGTTCATGTTAAGTAGACTGAAATAGGAATTACCTTACAGTCAGAATCACTGTCAGAATTAGTCATTTAGAGTCAGAATAGCTTTACAATCAGAATGAGGTTCGAATCACTCTACAGTCAGAATCGCTTTAGATGAGAATCAGAATTACTTCAGAATCTGAATCACTTTCTGACAAACTTCACATTTACATTTAAGTCAGAATCGCTTTGGAGTGAGATTACTTTATAATAAGACTTCATAATAAAAACTGAATGACTTTAATATCTGAATCACTTTACAGCCAAATCACTTCAGAATGAGATTCCGAATCACTTTAAAGTTAAAATCATTAAAGAATAAAAAACAGTGTAAAGTCAGAATCACTTTGGAATCAGAATCACTTTGGAATTACAATAAGAATCACTTTAGATTGACAGTCAAATTCATTTTATAGCCGAATCACTTTACAATCAATGAGAGTCAGAGTTCAGAGCATCAGAGTCATTTTAGAATAACTAAGTCCTCTCCATTTATGGGAATTTAAATACAGTAAATTATGTTTCCTAATGAGTGCTTATAGTTCTGAGCAGACAGTGAACAAACACAGTACATAACCACAAATACTATCATAGTCTATACAACAGTACATAACCACAAATACTATTATAATATATACAACAGTACATAACCACAAATATAATCATAGTATACAACAGTACATAACCACAAATATAATCATAGTATACAACAGTACATAACCACAAATACTATTATAATATATACAACAGTACATAACCACAAATATTATTATATGTACAACAGTACATAACCACAAATACTATTATAATATATACAACAGTACATAACCACACATACTATTATAATATGTACAACAGTACATAACCACAAATATAATCATAGTCTATACAACAGTACATAACCACAAATACTATTATAATACATACAACAGTACATAACCACAAATATAATCAAAGTCTATACAACAGTACATAACCACAAATACTATTATTGTATATACAACAGTACATAACCACAAATACTATCATAGTATATACAACAGTACATAACCACAAATACTATGATAGTCTATACAACAGTACATACCACAAATACTATTATAATATATACAACAGTACATAACCACACATACTATTATAATATGTACAACAGTACATAACCACAAATACTATTATAATATGTACAACAGTACATAACCACAAATATAATCATAGTCTATACAACAGTACATAACCACAAATACTATTATAATACATACAACAGTACATAACCACGAATACTATTACAGTCTATAGAACAGTACATAACCACAAATACTATCATAGTATATACAACAGTACATAACCAAATACTATTACAATATTTACAACAGTACATAACCACAAATACTATTATAATACATACAACAGTACATAACCAAATACTATTACAATATTTACAACAGTACATAACCACAAATACTATTATAATATACACAACAATACATAACCACAAATACTATTATAATATATATACATAATATATACACATCTCCAGCACTTAAAGTAAATGTCTGCAGTCTTTAGTAGGTGGTATGTGAGTGTAGCAGGTGGAGAAGAGTTCTACTGAGGAGGATTAGCTTTCATACACTTCCCTAAAACCCACAGCAACCCCCAGGCCTTATCGTACTCAGGGGTTCCGCGTGTTCTAACAAGAGACAGACGGAGAGAGCGTACAATTATATATATATATATAAAATATATAATATATAAGATTAAAGCCATGCTGTGGACTTCTGTAATGAGGTCCAGCTTTCAGCATGCGTGTGCTCTGCAGTGCTGCTCAGGAGGGGAGATAAAGTATATGAAAAGAAGAATAATGAGACACACACACACACACACACACACACACACACACACACACACATACAGTCAGTCATAAACATGCACACTTGCACTGCCTTTGTTGTATTTATACCCCAGCCCACTCTTTCTGCGGGAGCTCTAAGCTCCTTAAAGCTGTTCTCCTTCACACCATCCTGCACCGTCAACAGCTCCCTGCATTAAAGCACAGCGCTCACTTTGATGTGTACACACAGACACACTCCAGCATCACAACACTCTGCCGAACAGGAGTGTGTGCCGCTTCATTGTGCCTGCAGGTGAATCTGCAGAACCTGTCAGGCCATTGTGGGTCTCCTGAATACGGCTCCAGTGTCAGAACCATAATCTGCATTTACTGCTGAAAAATAAAGACGTCCTCCAGAGCGCAGCGTCTCCGCCGTGTTCCAGAAACTGAAAATATCAGAAGGTTCCTCTGTGCTAATAGAAGAATTGATATATATATATATATATATATATATATATATATATATATATATATATATATATATATACAAAATAGTCAAAAGTATTGGGACACCTGTTCATTCTTTATTTCTTCTGAAATCAAGGGGATTAAAAAGAGCTGATCCTGCTTTTGTTGGAGTAACTGTCTCTACTGTCCAGAGAAGAAGACTTTCTACTAGATTTTGGAGGAGGAGCATTGCTGTGAGGATTTGATTGCTTTCATGACAAAATTGTTAGTGAGGTCAGGACCTCATTATCCCCAGCTCCCCAACCCATCCCATCCAAAAGTACTGGATGGAGCTCCACCACCATCATTCCAGAGAACACAGTTCTTCCACTGCTCCACAGCTCCTCAGTGCTGGGGGGCTTTATACCCCTCTAGCCCACGCCTGGCATTAGGCAACATGGAGCCAATAGGTTCATGTTTACTATCTGCTCCAGAGAGTCCTATTCTATTGGCAGTACTTCTTCTCTACAGGGACTAGACAAGCTGTGTGTGTGTCATATGTGTCAGCAATGGGTGCAACTTAAAATGCATTCATTAGAAGAGGTGTCCACAAACATTTGGACATATTGGACATGTTTGTGATGTAAAGAATGTGTAGATTTGTCCTTTTAAGCTAATAAATACACACAAAAAAAATACACACAAATCAGTTCTAGATCAAAATAATGGGGTTCTGACTCGGTGGAACCAAGTAGAAGCAAATATTCTGAAAGATGAGTTTCAGATCAATCAGTTTATAATTTATTATTATTTATTATGTTCACATGAAAGCAAATAAATAAAGCATATGAGTAAAACCTAATGTATTAATGCTCATTTACATATCTGCATAATTTTGGAGGTGTTTAACTCCTCCCACACACACACACACACACACACACCTCCACTGTCCTTCAACATAGGTCTTCTTAAAGCCACCCAGCCACAATATCCTAACCACAGCACTGGGGACAGCCCAGTGTCCCCAGTGTCCTCTTTTAAAAACCACTATATGGTCATTCTAAGGTTTCCGGTCCAGTCCCAATCACAAGGTGGCTCGAACTGTTACTAAGGAGGTCCAGTGAGCCCAGTGAGGTTTCGCTCTCAGTGCCGAAATCAGTAGGAGCGCTCCCCCTCGTCACTGGTTCAACCTGTTACCAGGGAAAGCGTGACGGAACCAGCGCCTGCCACAGCAGTCCAGTAAGGCCGGCCCATGCTTGTTCAGCCTGTCCGAGGCGCCGCCGCCACACACAGTTGGTGCAGTTAGAGGGAGAGTGCAGCTCCTCGGCGTTGAAGTGGAGGAGTGTGGAGTTGATCTGAGGCCTTGCTGCTGCCCGCCATTGAGCTCATAAGCTGGTTATGGTTTTAATGATCACGCTTAGCGATCAGTTACAAACGGGCCGTGCTCATACGACCGACATTGTGCATCGGGGAAGGAGGGAGGGGGTGGTGGTATTCACTAATACAGCCATTAGACTTTCTGTCGGTTGCTATCCTGAGCCTCTTTATTAATCCAGTAGGTGACCTCCAATTACGATGAACTTTCGATGGAGTCTTAAGCCCTCTTCTCAAACGCTTTCAGTCCCACCCTCGGGACCAGCCGTGGGGGGTAAAATGGGGTCAAGGTGACCATCATGGAAAGGTTTGTGGACACCCCTTCTAATGAATGCATTCAACTATATTAAGCTGCACTCATTGCTGACATAGATATATGACATAGTCTCTGTAGAGAAGTATTGCCAATAGAATAGGACTCTCTGGAGCAGATAATAAACGTGAACCTATGGGCACCATACTGTGTGGGTTACAGGTGTGGGTTATAGAGGGGTATAAAGCCCCCCAGCATTGAGCTGTGGAGCAGTGGAGGAACTGTGTTCTCTGGAATGATGGTGGTGGAGCTCCATCCAGTACTTTTGGGATGAGTTGGGTCCGAAACTTAGAACAGTGCCTTTCCTGGACGGAAACTCCCTGTTGGTGAGAGCGGGTCAACAGAGGATGGTCAGACTGGTTGGAGCTGACAGAAAGGCTACAGTGACTCTGTACAGCTGTGGAGAGCAGAACAGCGTCTCAGGTGAGGAGGATGGATGAGCTACAGCAGCAGAAGATCATGCCGGGTTCCTCTTCTGTCCACCAAGAACAGAAAGCTGAGGCTGCAGAGGCTCAGCACAGGCTCACCCTCGCTGCACAGCTGAGGACTGGAGAGACGTAGCCTAGTCTGAGGAGTCTGGAATTCTGCTGAGGAACACTACAGATAGGAGGGTCAGAATTTGGCACCATCATCATGAATCCATAGACCCAGCCTGCCTTGTGTGAACAGTCCAGGCTGGTGGAAGTGGTGTTGAGGTGGTGTAATGGTGTGGGAAGGTTTTCTTTGACCACTTTGGGTCTGGAGAAGTAATGTCTAACAGGTTTCTGACGCTGCATGACTCTGTTATCTAGAACATAGACTTTCTAATAAAGCCCTGGGTGTGTGGTGGGCGATCATCCTGGGGGTATTTTGTTATTCTGTGTGTGTTACACTGCTGACCTAAATAGCATATTTATAATACTGGGTCACTCTCAGTTCATGTGGAGTTTCTCTCTCTCTCTCTGATTTTGTCTTTATGCCCCTTCTTTAGGTATCAAAGTCATCGGTGGAGTGAAGGAGTTGACAGGGGAGGAGTTTGGAGTGTATGTGAAGAGGATTTTACCCGGTGGCCTTGCCTCCAGCGATGGTAAGATAATACTGCAGTTTAAAAAGTTCAGATGTGTTAAAATGTTCAGAAAGTGCAAGCACAAGATAGGGGTTTCTAATAAAGTGGCCAGTAAGGAAGCACAAGGTAGATGTTTCTAATAAAGTGGCCAGAAAGTGGAAGCATGAGTTAGGTGTTTCCAGTAAAGTGGCCAGAAAATGGAAGCACAGTGGTTAGTGGTTTCTAATAAAATGGCCAGTGAGTGAAAGCACAAGGTAAGGGTTTCTAATAAAGTGGCCAGTGAGAAAGCACAAGATAGGGGTTTTTTAATAAAGTGGCCAGTGAGAAAGCACAAGATAGGGGTTTCTAATAAAGTGGCCAGAAAGTGGAAACATGTGGTAGGGGTTTCTGATAAAGTGGCCAGAAAGTGATAGCACAGTGGTTAGTGGTTTCTAATAAAGTGGCCAGTGGAAAACACAAGGTAGATGTTTCTAATAAAGTGGCCAGTGAGTGGAAGCACAAGGTAGGGGTTTCTAATAAAGTGGCCAGTGAGTGAAGGCACAAGGTAGTGGTTTCTAATAAAGTGGCCACAGAGAGGAAGCACAGTGGTCAGTGGTGGGTCAGTGTTGCAGGGAGGTCGGTAAGGCCTGCGTCAGTCGCCTGAGCGTGGAAACAGTGCTGTGAACATGACGTGAGTGTTGTGCTGAGCAGGGATGGTCAGTGGGCCTGTTTGGAAGCTGCCTCTCTCAGTGATTACTGACTTTGCAGCCAGAGACGAGAGCAAATCTGCTTTGACCTGCTGCTGTAATTAAATTGCTCTTATCCGTCTGATTTTGGACAGTTTTCACTAATGAACAAAGAGCAGCAATCTCATTATTGTGAATTAAAGCCTTTGAAAGCTGGACCCTGTCTGTGAGGTTCGGTTGGGATAAACAACACGGTTAGAGCGGAAACACTCATCTTTACACAAATTAAACGTGTGTGTGTGTGTGTGTGTGGGTGTGTGTGTGTGATGTAATAAACCTGGGTCTGAAAAGCTTTCCTAAGAATCATAATTGAATGCTGAAACACTTCTCATAACTGTATCAGGACTGGGAGGGGCTAAACTGCTGGAGACTGAGTGCATAGAGACTGTAGATAGAAATGTGTTGGTTTTTGTGACATCACAAATGTCACAGTGGAGGGGCCCTTTAAGAAATGATGTAGTTTGAGTTAGAGCTGGGCAATATGACAATATTTTATCATATTGTGGTTAATATCTTGGTACACAATATACTTTTATTTAAGTGTATTGTGAAACTGCACGTTTTATTACAAACAGTGTAATCAGTCTTATTTAATTTTAAAGTAAAGATCACAGTACTCAGTATGGGAGAGTATTTGGACAGCAGTTTTGTACACACTGTTTTATTATAATAAAGTTATACTATTATAATACAGTGTATTTTGTCTACGTTAAATATCGTATATCAGAAAAAATCGTGAAAATCGTGATATTAATTTTTTCCATATCCCCCAGCTCTAATTTGAGGATAACTACAGTATGAATAAGTCAAGGAAATATGGGCTTAAACATAAGTTTAGCTCACATCAGCTTAAATCTGTATTAGGAAATAAAAGTCTGAGACTTGACAACACGCACTGTATGGCCAAAACTATGTGGACACCTGATCACTCACCGTTTCTTCCAGAATTAAGGATGCTTATAGAGAGTTTGCCCCCTATTGCTGCAGTAACAGCCTCTATTCTTCTGGGAAGACTTTACACTAGATGTTGAAACATTGCTGTGAGGACAATTTGATTGCATTCAGCCCTATGAGAGTAAGAGCTTCTGTGAGGTTAGATACTGATGTTGGGATAAGCTCATCTTTACACAAATCACACTGGTGTGAATCTCAGAATCTCTGTGAAAACTGCATTCACGTTTTAAGAAGAAATTTCTAGGGATGCATCGATACCACTTTTTCCTTTCCTTTCCGATACTGATACCGATACCAGCTCCGACTTAAATACTTGATAGATCTACCTGCGTTAGACCAGCTGACACCTACCAGCAGGTCTCGCCCCCACCACCACCCATGCCAGACCAGCAGCACACCCTCCTACCACTGCTACCTGTCTAATGACCATGTTAAACCTAAATTGACTCTGAACTATTAATATTACTACTATTACCCATCATTCCTCTCATTACTCTGACCATCACTGCCATGACTATATTAAGTTATTCTACACCATGATTATTATATTATGATTATGATCAGAGCAGGAGAACAGTTTAGATGGTTTGGTGACTTATCAATAGTGACTTTATGACAATAGTCATTTATCAATAGTTCTGATCAGAGCAGGACGGGTCGGGTCCCCCTTGTGAGTCTTGGTTCCGCCCAAGGTTTCTTCCTCCAGCTCTGAAGGAGTTTTTCCTCCACTGTCGTCGTTGGTTTGCTCACTGGGGTTCCTGGATCCTTCATGTCTTCTTATGTCATAGATATTTCTTTTTTTCTGTCTTTTACTAATTACTATTTATGTAAAGCTGCTTTGTGATGACAACAGTTGTAAAAAGCTCTACAAATACATTTGACTTGACTTGATCCTGATACTTCTTAAAAAGAACAGCATGTACTGGTTGAGTAGCTGCACACCTGAAAAAGCTTCAGAGCTGTGAAACATTAAAAATCGCCACAATGCAGGAAGCAAGTAGGGAAGCATGATCTGGCTAAGCTAAACTGCTTTTTATTTGGTGTTTAAAATTCATATTTCATTATAATTATAATATAATTATTATAATTACCACCTCCTCTGTTTAAAAATATACTGAACTTCAGTATGTGGTCTTAAAACAAGCTGCTTAAACTCTTCAACTTTTGGTTTTAGAACAAAAAAACACCACATGGAAATAAAAAGTAATAAACATTCAGTAAATGTCTGTTTAACAGTAATAACTATTTAAGACTGGATGTTTACTGGTTGTTTAAATGTTTGGTTTTATAAAGTCTACAAACCAAAATTTTCTATGTGAAATGAAAAGGACAGCGTCAGTAAGCTTCATGGTATCAGTGTTCTCTACCGCCGATACCGATACAGTATCAGTATCGGTGCAACACTAACACTCTGTGCAATTCCTCAGGAACGGCTGGTGAAGGCCCAGTGTTCTTAAATGAAATTCACAAACAGCTGTTTTGCTAACTCCACTTTCAATCCTGTTAGATTAGACATTAATTATGCCCTGTATCTGCACCCACACTTGAGTTCTTCACCATCATAACTGCAGTACTCTCTTAATTATCATCAATTTTATAGACCCTAAAATAGAACCCTGTGGGACTCAACTGCTACCCCATAACTCATAGTAGTTTCTGCATTCTGATTAATAACAGAATAATAAACCCAGGGTCCAAAATGTTAGACACTGTCTGTTGTTTACTTCTGTAGCCATTATTCAGCATTTTTAATCATTCAGTCCAATAGAGGAAAACCAGAACCAATCATCTGAGTAAACAACAATTGACTGACCTTCTGACCTCTTACTGTCTGAGACCAGTGTGAGGTCGTCATAATGTTAAGAACATATTTCGGAACATATTTTGAAGAGATATCCATTGTTCTAGAATTCAACTAGAACATTTAACTAGAACCACCTAAGATTTCTCTTTATGTATGAAGCTAATAATAATAGTATAATAGCATAGCTTTTAAAGTATCAGTGTGGCGTTCGGTGCTGCGAGGGCTCGTCTGTGTACTTGGGCAGTAGATAAGTCTCCTACTGACCTCATATGTGTGTTTGAGTCACGTGTGAAGAAGAGTTCTGCATCATCCATGTGCTTAGCGCTAATGCTGCTGGTGGGAATTAGAGGCCGTCATGTGCTCCTCTGTTATCTCTCTGACAATGCAGGCTGTTAGCATGCTACGCTATAGATGTTAGCATGCATTCAACATGCTGCTGCTGCTGCTATGCAGAAAGCTATGCAGAGTTATTGTTTGTGTGAACCATGTGCCGCTTATTAACATGTAGCATACACATTAAAGGGCCCATATGCAATATTTTCTTGTATATTTTTTATCCTAAGCGCCACTTATAATATCTGTGTGGGTTTATGAACCAGAAACAGACATAATTCATTTCTGCACCATTTTCCAACCTCTCCTTAGTCCTCAGAATTAAACTATTACTATTATATATAAACTAAACTATTTCTCCTACTGTGCCTTTAAGACTGGGGTATGTAAATGAGCCCTGTTCTTATTGGCTGCACTGTATTGTGCCTCATTTAAAAAATCAGATCCTGATGTGAGATGATTAGTTCTGCCACTCCAACTCATCCCAAGTCCAGAAAACGCAGCTTCACTGCTCAACAGCCCACAGTGTTTACCAAGATGAGATTGGTGACAGTCTAAGTCCAGTGTTTGTTAGCGATGTTAGCCTAGCGTTTCCTATTATAAGCTAAATAAGCACACGTCAGATACCAACCATGTCTTGGCTGGTCGACTGAATCTGGGCTCAGAGGTCAGTCCTGATACTTTTTTGCTGAACTGCTCCTTTAAAAGCGGTCTTCCACCATGTGTTCCTCAGGTCCGATTACCGGGACGTGCCGCAGTGTTCTAAACTCGGCTGAAAGGCGAGGTTATAGTACAGCGTCCCGTGTGGTGTGATGTGGTCTGCAGCCGTTAGGAAACCTTTGAGCTTGCTCAACTCCAAAATAAGTGACGTGACGCTGATGGGGTGAGACAGGACCTCAGTTAAGAGATATAAAAAGCTCAGGGCCGCAGGTACCGTACCGTACCTGCGTGACCTACATCAGGGCAGGCCTGAGAGCAGCACTCCGTCCACCTTAAAGCCAAAGTCTGATTAATAACTTAATTTACTTCTTAAATGGACTGCACTGTTTCAGTGCTCTGATTTCTCACTAATTTGACTCATTTTGATTTGATATGTAAATTAGCCCAGAAGATTCTCTGCTGGAGGTGTGTATTAGGGTCTTGGTGCTGCTACAGGGACATACAGGTGTTTGCTGCTTGGATTAAGGCCCTAGATTGTGCAGTGGATAGCAGAAATAGCGGGTTCTATGTAGAAATAGATCCATCCATAAAATAAATGACATAAATACGTGTTTACAAACAATATAGAACAATATAAAACACAAATCCTTTTATTTTTTTAAATAATCTAATCAGACGCCGAGGTAGAGCAGGACGGTCACACAAATGGATCAGTCTACCCAGGTGGTGTCAGGGGAAAGGTCCCGCCCAGGTCAGTGGGAAACCTGTCTGCTTTTTCTTTTCTTCACAGAAATTAATTATAATTATTAAAACGAACATTTTTAATCGAACTCTGCAGGCTGAGCCCTGAAGGCTTCGGTTTCCGACATTTTCATGAAGCTGTTTGTGTAAGACAAGACAACCATATTTACCATTTGTGACGGACAATTTGGCTTCCGCTTTTATCCCATCCGTGCAGTGAACACACACACACACACACACACACACACCAGTGAAACACACACACAGTGGACAGTGAGCACAAGTGCCCGGCGCGGTGGGCAGCCATTGCTGGAGCAGAGAGGGTGAAGGGTCATGCTCAGCGGCCCAACAGCGGCAGCTTGCCGAGCCCGGGTATCGAACCCATAACCCATCAGTATCATCAATCATCAATAGCCCGGAGCTCTAACCACATCAAAGACATCTCTGCCCCTAGTGGTATGTGTGCAGAGAAGTGTGGTTAACCGAGGGATGGGAAGGATACGACCAGTCGCGACCTCCAAATCGTGCCAAACTGAGGCTACACTTAGGCTGTGTATAGAGGGTCTTTCTGTTTGGACACCTTACCGGTGTCATTCTGGCTATTGTTTTAAACCTTACAGGAGTATCAACTCACAAAAATAGTTCTAATTAATGATCAACAACAGTGGCAGCAGCCAACCGCTGGGGCTGATTAAGCTGTAACAGTACTTTGAGATGGAAGGTGTGGAATAGTGTACATGTAGGAATGTGTGTGTAGCAGAAGATACTGTAAGGATAATTCCAAGGCAAAAGAAACTAAAAGGATAAAGGTGCACGTATTCGTCACTGTACAGTGTGGACTGTACAGCGAAATGTGTCCTCCGCATTTAACCCATCTGGTAGTGAACACACACTCACACACACACACGTGTTAGGGGCAGTGAGTACACACACACACCCAGAGCGGTGGGCAGCCAACTCCAGCGCCCGGGGAGCAGAGAGGGTAAAGGGCCTTGCTCAAGGGCCCAACAGTGGCAGCTTGCCGAGCCCGGGAATCGAACCCACAACCCTGTTATCGATATCCCGGCGCTCTAACCGCTGAGCCACCACTGCTATTAAATCTACCATGTTCTACTAATTATGATCATGTATATATATGACCTTTAATAACACTCTTTTTATTGATCATATTTCTGATTCTGTAATACTGTTGAATAACTTAAGTTGGATGGGCAAGATCCCCAGATCTCTTTCAATTGTAAAGGACTTTTTTTTGTCTGATGTCTGAAACTGTGACAAAATCAAAATGATGTGAATTACTTATTCTCCATTTCAAACACATTCTGGTTTTTACATTTTTGAACTATTACACAGTTACAGCACTGTTTGCTTTGTTTACAGTAGAGCTACCTAGCTGCAGGAATTTAATAAAATCTAATTGAACTAACAGAACACAAAGAAATACAAACTGGGGAATAAACCAAAATACTGAGACTAATATATTGCTTAGATTTTCTATATTGGTGGTATTGGCAATATTGGTTATATTGGCTATATGAGATATATGAGCTAAATTGGTTATATTGGTTATATTGGCTATATGAGCTAAATTGGCTATATTGGTTATATTGGTTATATTGGCTATATGAGCTAAATTGGCTATATTGGTTATATTGGTTATAATAGCTATATGAACTAAAGTGGCTATATTGGTTATATTGGTTATATTAGCTATATGAGCTAAAGTGGCTATATTGGTTATATTGGTTATATTGGCTATATGAGCTATATTGGCTATATTGGTTATATTGGTTATGTTTGTTATATGAGCTATATTGGCTATATTGGTTATATTGGTTATGTTGGTTATATGAGCTATATTGGCTATATTGGTTATATTGGCTATATTGGCTATATTGGTTATATTGGCTATATTGGCTATATTAGTTGTATTGGTTATGTTTGTTATATTGGTTATATTGTCTATAATGGCTTTATTGGTTATATTGGCTATATTGGTTATATTGGCTATATTGGTTATATTGTCTACATTGGTTATATTGGTTATATTGGCCAAATTGGTAATATTGGCTATATTGGCTACATTGGCTACTTTGGCTATATTGGCCAAATTGGTAATATTGGCTATATTGGTTATATTGTCTATAATGGCTTTATTAGTTATATTGGCTGTTATGGTTGTATTGGTTATGTTGGTTATAAATTGTCTATAATGGCTTTATTGGTTATATTGGCTATATTGGCTATATGAGCTATATTGGCTATATTGGTTATATTGGCTATATTGGTTATATTGGTTATATTGGTTATATTGGCTATATTGGTTATATTAGTTATATTGGTTATGTTGGTTATATTGGCTATATTGGTTATATTGGTTATGTTGGTTATATTGGTTATATTGGTTACGTTGGTTATATTGGTTACGTTGGTTATATTGGTTATATTGGTTACGTTGGTTATATTGGTTATATTGGCTATATTGGTTTTATTGGCTATATTGGTTATATTGGTTATATTAGTTATATTGGTTATGTTGGTTATATTGGCTATATTGGTTATATTGGTTATGTTGGTTATATTGGTTACGTTGGTTATATTGGTTATATTGGTTAGTTGGTTATATTGGTTACGTTGGTTATATTGGTTATATTGGTTATATTGGTTCTGAAACAGAACAGACAGGTTTAGCAAAAATGACAAGTACTAAGACTAACAAACCAAACAAACAGGCCAAGCCAACGAGCCGTAAACCCGACGTGCAAAATATGTGGGACACACGAAGAACACCTGGGGCGAGGCTAGTGAGGAGGCACAGGTGGGAAGACTGACAAACAGGCGGGGCTAGGACAGACAAACAAACAGAGACCAAACAAAGGGGCAGGCGTGACAGACGTAAATAAAATGTATGAAGTATCAGCTAAGTTGGCTCAGTAGCTAAGCTAGTCAGCCGCAGTGAGGAGCCACAGTAACCTTTCACTGTGACAGTAGTTCGGTTCCTGTGCAGCTTTTCAGGCCGTAGCCTAGAAACACACAGATGTGGTGAAGTGTGTGAGCAGCTGGGGTGTGTGTGGGGCGTGTGAAGGTATTGAGTGGCTAAAGCTGGTGGGTGTTGGCGAAGCACATGATGGATGGTGTCGATTGATTCTTCGTGATGGTTTCTTTCGATCTTGAGGTCACTGGATTGATTATGGGAGCAGCTTTTGCAGCTAAAGGCTAAAGTGAACATGATGAATTCTGGGAGGTTGGGTTTTTTTCAAGGTTCTGCTTGAAAAACCACATGCATGTTTAGATCACGTTTCTCTGCATTAGCAAACCATCCACTCAGGCTCCTATCGGCAGGCCCGGTGACAGTTTGGGCTGAGTTTCATTTACATTTAAATTAAAATTACATTTTAAAATCACTGAGGATCCTCATCAGATCAATAGAAAGTATTAGCTAGCTTTAGTATGTAGAACCACAGCTTATCTGGTTTCTGGGTGATTTTCTCCTAAGCCTAAGATCCAAATATTTGACTGTTTATTGATATGATTGAAATGAGTGTTTTCCCACAGACATCTCTAACTGTTCATTAGCATTAGCATAGCAGAAGCTAAAAATCTGTTACCGTGTGTTTCACCATGTCTTCTACCTCTTTGTGGGGATGGTTGTGTAGGACACCTACAGCCAGGAGACCAGATCCTGGAGGTTAATGGAGAAAGCTTGATCGGTGTCACGAGTGAGAGGTAAGATCATAATAATGTGTTTCAGTAAAAACCTGATGTACAAACGCATCGTTTCTGAGATGCTCACAGAACTATGAGGCTAATAAAGTGTCCCAGCTTTTTGGACTCCATAATAAACAAGAATTAAACAGATTGCCGATCCAACCTTACACGGTTATATTGGAGTTTCTAGAAGTTTAAAAAGGCGACATGCATCATAATGCATCAGCTATATTAACTATATTGATTATATTGGCTATGTTGGTTATTTTGGTAATGTTGATAATATTAGCTATACTGGCTTTATTGGTTATATTAATTATACTGGCTATATTTGTTATGTTGGCTATATTAGCTATATAGGTCATATTGGCTCTATTAGCTATATTGGTTATATTGGCTATATTAGTTATATTGTCTACATTGGTTATATTGTCTACATTGGTTATATTGGTTATATTGGCTATATTGGCTATATTGGCTACATTGGCTACTTTGGCTATATTGGCCAAATTGGTAATATTGGCTATATTGGTTATATTGGTTATATTGGTTATATTGGCTACATTGGTTATATTGGCTATATTGGCCAAATTGGTAATATTGGCTATATTGGTTATAATGGTTATATTGGCTATATTGGTCAAATTGGTAATAATGGCTATATTGGCTATATTGGCTACATTGGTTATATCGGTTATATTGGTTATATTGGCTATATTGGCTACATTGGCTACTTTGGCTATATTGGCCAAATTGGTAATATTGGCTATATTGGTTATATTGGTTATATTGGTTATATTGGCTACATTGGTTATATTGGTTATATTGGTTATATTGGTTATATTGGCTAGATTGGCTACATTGGTTATATTGGTTATATTGGCTACATTGGTTATATTGGCTAGATTGGCTACATTGGTTATATTGGTTATATTGGCTACATTGGTTATATTGGTTATATTGGCTACATTGGTTATATTGGCTATATTGGTTATAATGGTTATATTGGCTATATTGGTCAAATTGGTAATAATGGCTATATTGGCTACATTGGTTATATCGGTTATATTGGTTATATTGGCTATATTGGCTACATTGGCTACTTTGGCTATATTGGCCAAATTGGTAATATTGGCTATATTGGTTATATTGGTTATATTGGTTATATTGGCTATATTGGCTACATTGGCTACTTTGCCTATATTGGCCAAATTGGTAATATTGGCTATATTGGTTATATTGGCTACATTGGTTATATTGGTTATATTGGTTATATTGGCTAGATTGGCTACATTGGTTATATTGGTTATATTGGCTACATTGGTTATATTAGCTAGATTGGCTACATTGGTTATATTGGTTATATTGGCTACATTGGTTATATTGGCTAGATTGGCTACATTGGTTGTATTGGTTATATTGGCTACATTGGTTATATTGGTTATATTGGCTACATTGGTTATATTGGCTAGATTGGCTACATTGGTTATATTGGTTATATTGGCTACATTGGTTATATTGGCTAGATTGGCTACATTGGTTATATTGGTTATATTGGCTACATTGGTTATATTGGCTATATTGGTTATATTGGCTACATTGGGTGTATTGGTTAATTACACTTAGATGTAAATAAGTTGTATGAATATAATCGTGAGAGTAATACTTAAATTTCTTATTATTTATTCTTTTGTTTGTCTGTTTTGTTCTTAGAGCGGTGGACATCCTCCGAGCTGCCTCGTCCACTAATCACATGCAACTTCTCATAGCAAGGGATGAAGATGCGAGGTAAGCTACTGATCTGGAGGCATAACATCATCCTGAGCGAGAGAGCGTGCGAGAGAGGGAGAGAGACAGAGAGAGAGAGAGAGAGAGAGATGAATGTACTCTGACAACCAGATTCCCGTGTTACAGTAACTCAGCAGATTATGCGAGCCAGAGCCTATTTAAAACCCTCTTCTGACGGACCGGGTGATTTCACGTCCGTCCAGCATGTTCCTCCCCACGGCCTTCCTCAGTGTGCTCAGTACAGCTCACACCAGCACACTCAGTCCCACTCTATAGCACCAAGTAATTCAACCATACTCACACACGCTATATGGGCAAAAGTATTGGGACACTTATTTACTGTTTCTTCTGAAATCAAGGGTATTACAAAAGTTGATCCTGGTGGTCAGGATGTTGGATGGATGACCACCACCCCACCTCATCCCCAAAAACTCAGTTCTTCCACTGCTCCACAGCTCAATGCTGGGGGGCTTTATACCCCTCTAGCCCACACCTGGCATTATTAGGCAGCATGGAGCCAATAGGGTCATGATGGTGATCTGCTCCAGAGGGTCCTATTCTATTGGCAGTACTTCTCTACAAGGACAAAGCAAGCACATCTGTATCAGCAGTGGGTGCAGTTTAAAGTAGCTGAATATGCAGTCATTAGTTGGGGTGTAATGAGTCTCTTGCTTCTCTACACCTGTATCTCACCTGTGAGCAGGTAAATCTCCCCAGGGCTCATTTTAACACTCTTCGAACACACTGTGAGCTGACCACAGGATCTCAGGCCTCAGCCCGTGAGGAGAAACCCAGTAAATCGTTCAAAACACCACCCCTGAAATATCCATCACTCAGAACGCTTTCCGCCTCCGCCTCCTCTCTGATCGGCCGTATTGATCTGCAGACTGCTGACCCGCATCTCAGCCCCTCTGACTCGCCCTCCTCTCGGCAGCGCTGGTGAATAATTTACAGAGGAATAATTTAGCTGGTGAACTGGACGAGCCGGAGGGTTTGGCGGCACGTGGGAGACTATTTTGGCTGTTTCTTCAAAGAGTCTCTCGGCAGCGCTGCACTCATTTTAGCCTTCACACCACCGCCTCCACCTCCTCTGATAGCAGGGGGAGCGGTTTAGTGTCAGTGCAGTTTTTGTTTTTAGTTCTGAGGTTCTGAGTCTGGGCTCAGTTGTTAAACGCGTGATCGTACAGCATGTTTCCACAGTCAGAGTCCAATAGATTGATCCAAAAACATTAAAGATTCAACACTTCCTCCATTTACCAACATAATCTTATACATATCAATATAAAAAGTCTCACTGACAGTTACAGGAATTGTTTGATTGCAGTGATTGCCTCAAAAGGTTGTGCAACAAATAATTAAGTTAAGAGTACCATCATTTCTGTCCAGGCCTGTTTCATGAGTTTATTTTTTTTAATAATTCTGTTGAAGCTTGGTTGAAAATCAATGTCTGACTTTCAATGGTTAATTTTCATAGCATTTTTATTTATTATTATTTTATTCTGATTCAAGTTATTTCTGTGACGATTGTGGGTTTTTCTTTCATTAACCGAGGGTTACCAACAATTTTGTCCATGTGTGTATATATATATATATATTTATATTAGAGCCATCAAACGATTAAAAATTTTTATCATGATTAATCTCAGAATTTCAATTAATCATATTTTTAAAAATCTGTGTAAATGATTTAGAAAATAATCTATCTATCTGTCTATACCAGGTACTGTGTCTCATCGCTGCTATCATATTCCTTGCACTAAACATCAGTTTAGGGTTCATCTACACAATGAGCTGTAACTCTGAGGAAGCTGCAACAAGCTACTCGTAGGTTACTCGTATTACAGAGGTGGGCCAGTGTAGTGTTAGGAGTCTTGCCCGAGGACTCTTATTGGTGTAGCGCAGCATAGTCACCCATACTGGGAATCGAACCCCAGTCTCCTGCATGGTGTGGTAGCTCACTGGCAGGTAATGGTGTTATCTGTTGCTCCTCTCCGTTTCATATAGCTCCTGAATCCTGATGACGATAGGTATTTCAGGTGGGATGTACTCCGGTGATCAGTATTGGTACAGTAGCAGTGATTTATGTAGTATATATATATACGGAGCATGTCCGAGTTCAGCCAGTTCAGAGTGGAAGGGGGGAGGAGGTGTTCACAACCCTGATGGCGTGTGGATAGAAACTGTTCATCAGTCTGGCTTCATTCTGATTAGTTGGACCAGAGTCAGGCAAGCCTGATCACACCGCTGGGCACTTATTGCCAGTCACACAAGACCAGGCTTCAATCTCTATGCATGTGGAGAGTACTATGTTGGACCTATGCTTTTTCTAAATGATAAAAAAAAGAAATCAGACAAAAACCTCATGAGTAGTTTGGCGTTCAGCTCAATGATACTCAAACACCTGATCTTTCAGCTTCTTCTCATCGAGGGGGGTTCCTCCCCTTACAGCGCAACCAGCAAGCCGATTGGCTCTTTTTGTTGAAGGGCGGGACTTTATCTGTACACTTTTGCTCTTCCAGACCTGACTAGTGCGCCCCCTAGAGGTTGAAAAGTATGCTGTGTGTGTAACTCCACCTCAACTGATCATAAACTAGTGTGGATTTTTCTCACTGTTATGTAGCGAGTGTTGGAGCTCCCACTGGTCACTGCGGCGACACGGGAAGCCTTTGATTGGCTCCTTTCTTCCCCAGCCATTCCTCACTAAGCCCCGCCTTTATGCATGTATGGCATTTTCTTATAGATGTAGATGTTTTGGGAGCATCTGTGTGTGTGTGTGTATGTATGTGTATGTGTATGTGTATGTGTGTGTGTGTGTGTGTGTGTGTGTGTGAGAGAGAGAGAGAGAGAGAGAGAGAGATAGGGAGCAGGGAAGGTTAAGCTGGGACTGTGACGAGATGAGCTCTATGCTTTAATCTGCATTCTGTCCTTAACCCTGTGTTTAAGTGTGCAGGGGATTACTCTCTCTCTCTCTCTCTCTCTCTCTCTCCATGTACACATCTCTTGTGCTACCCAGCAACAGATGCCTCTGTAGGCGCCACATGTCTGAAGGTGGATACACTAGATACACTATACGTCCATATATTTGTGGACACCCCTACTAATAAATGCTTTCATCTACTTTAAGTTTCACCCATTGCTCACATGTTGCACTGAGCTTGTCTAGTCCCTGTAAAGAAGAACTATTGCCAATAGAATAGGACTCTCTGGAGCAGATACACCTGATGAGTCTATTGGCTCCATGCTGCCTAATAATGCCAGGCGTGGGCTAGAGGGGTATAAAGCCCCCCAGCATTGAGGAGCTGTGGAGCAGTGGAGGAACTGTGTTCCCTGGAATGATGGTGGTGAAGCTCCATCCAGTACTTTTGGATGGAATGAGTTGGAGAGTTGGGGATGATGAGGTGGGGTGGTGGTCATCATCCAACATCCTGACCTCACTAATGTGTTTCTTGCTGATTGCAATCAAATCCTCACAGCAATGCCCCTTCAAAATCTAGTAGAAAGCCTTCTTCCCTGGACAGTAGAGACAGTTACTCAACAAAAGCAGGATCAACTCTTTTAATACTCTTGTGTCCCAATACTTTTGTCCATATAGTGTAGAAAAACACACCATCATCTGCATAGAATCTGACTTTTTATCCAATCAGAAGAGTGAGATCTGACACTAAAGGAAGCAGAACATGATATCGAGACGTTCTCACACCCCTAATACCAACACGTTTTCACTGTGACCTGGGTACCGTATCGGCTCCTTGACGAAAACTCTGGGCTGTGTCTGGGCTGAGCTGCTCAGGGACACTCTGGGATGATGTAGGTAGGTTAAGAGGGTGAGAGTTGAAACCGTCTGGCGTTTCACTCCGACTGAAGTGGACCGCAGCTCTCAGCAGAGTGACAGGATGTTTTTGCTGCCCTATATCTGCCACTCAGGGGGTGTCTGGGGAGGCTGGAGAAGAGATGGAGAGGAATTATTTTAACAGGACAGACCGGGGCTGGCTTTGAGTGAAATCAGTGAGTGTAACAGATTAGCGAGAAGTTCAAATGCAGTTTAGTATTTCTTTGATTTTCAGTTCTGTACAGAGGTTCTATTCGCCTAACCCCATCACTCTAAACCCCCCATCTCTCAGCAGTGAGAGAGTTGTACTGCAGAAGCTCCAGATCTGATCAGAAAAGATAAAGCAGCTGAACATAAATCCAGTAAAAAGGAGAACCAAAAGCTTCTCGTTCTGAAGAAAGAAAGTAGTGAGATCTTGTCGGTGAGCTAGTCTGAAGAACAGAGCTCGGTTCCTCTAGGTTTCTCCTGGACGCCCCCCAGTCCAGCCAGCACAGCGTGGAGGATGTGTTCAACTCCATCATCATCATCATCATCAGCAGCAGCAGCAGCAGCTCACCTGATTTACCATCAAACCAGGTGTAAACTAGAAAAGTGCATTTCCTGAAGGAATCACAGAATGGTTGCGTAGCTATAGTGGTTCTCACTGGTTGCTGAGGTATCCTAGGTGGTTGCTGTGGTATAGCTGTTGGTTGCTAAGCCATTGCTATGTGGTTGCTAAGGTGTTTCTGTGGTATAGATGTGTGGTAAAATGTGGAGTCCAAAGCTCATTCATATTATGTGGGTAATAGAGTTGTGTCCACAAACTTTTGGCTTAAATGTGGGATGCAAAAACCTCCAATATGTTTAGCTAATAGAGCTGTGTCCACAAACATTTGGCCAAAATGTGAAGTGCCAAAACCTCCCATATGTTTAGCTAATAGAGCTGTGTCCACAAACATTTGGCCAAAATGTGGGATGCCAAAACCCCCAATATGTTTCGCTAATAGAGCTGTGTCCACAAACTTTTGGCCAAAATGTGAAGTGCCAAAACCTCCAATATGTTTAGCTAATAGAGCTGTGTCCACAAACATTTGGCCAAAATGCGGGGTGCCAAAACCTCCAATATGTTCACACATGTTTACACACAACTCCATAGAAAAGCACTGACCAATAGAAAGAGATTTCCGGCTGGGTCACACATGAGCCTAAGGTGGGCTAGAGGGGTATAAGCATTGAACTGTGGGGTCCCCTGGAGTGATGGTGGAGGTCCATCCAACACCTTTGGGATGAGCTGGAGTAACAGAACTAATCATCCAGCATCAGAACCTGACACTGATGCTCTCACTATCATGTGGCTGAATGCAATCAAATCCCCAACACCACGTAGTGTGAAGCCTTCCCGGAAGAGTAGAGGCGGTCGCTGGACCGAAGGGAACCGACTCCCTGTTAATACCCCTGATTTCAGAAGAAGCGCTGGACGAGCAGCATCGCTCGCAAAGTTCATGGACCCAGATTAAGCTTAATCCCAGACTAAATAGGCTTTTCATTGGCATGACAAATTAGTCGCAGACAGGTCTTAATCTGGGCCAGATAGTGTGTTCATTAGGTTTAAGGTAATTCTCGTTCATCCAATTAATAACGTTAGCCACTCACTTGGTGAGTGGCTCCAGATTCTGGGGTTACCTGAAGTGACTGATAAGTGAAACCAGGCTGTTTCCTGCATAACCATGAAGACTGGTCCAACCCTTAGCAGTCTGAGTCCTGCGGACACTTCTGAGCTGGCAAAAACACTATATTGACAAAAGTATTGGGACACCTGCTTATTCAGTGTATCTTCTGAAATCACAAAAACATTTTTGCTTGGATGATGTTGGATGATGATCATCACCACCCTACCTTATCCTCTCCAAGTCCCCAACTCATCCCAAAAGTACTGGATGGAGCTCCACCACCATCATTCCAGAGAACACAGTTCCTCCACTGCTTCACAGCTCCTCAATGCTGAGGGGCTTTATACTCCTCTACTAGCCCATGCCTGGCATTATTAGGTAGCATGGAGCCAATAGGGTTTACTGTCTATTCTATTGGCAGTACTTCTCCACAGGGACTATATTCATTGACTTCCATTGAAAGTTACTAGTAGCAACAGCATTTCCGGCAGGAACAGCATTGGGCTGAGTACAGAGCCCTGAGGTACTCCGTAAAATGTATCACCTACTGGTGTGTAATGATCAATGGTGTCAGAAACTGAGAGCTGGAATGCTGCTCATGTCCACTCGGCAGGCTGAGAGGTCAGTGTCAGCTCTTCGCTCAGCTCTCTAAACTGATTGATTTGGCTTCTGAACTCAAAAGGAGTCATAATTTTGTGATTACTTTGCAATACCCTGTGAGCTCCTCTTAGGTAATCTGAAGGTATTACCCTGAGGGGGTTATGCCACTCAAATATCCTGGCGGTTTTGGATTATACCTGATGTGATTTTGGGAGCTCATTGGTCTGGCGTTCCTCAGGTTTGGTTTGGTAATGGTTCTTATTTTAAATGCTGCTTTCTCTTTTTGTTTCTGTTGAAGGAGAGAATTTGCAGAGCTTCTCGAGAAGTACGGCTCCAACGGCAGCACGGGATCAACGAGGAACTCCCCCATTCAGCATGGTGAGGTTCCCTGACCATGATGTGATGAAATCCTGCTTCGGCTGATTTTGCTGATTTTCTGTTCATTTTAAGCTCCTTGGTCTATAAATTAAAGTATAAATACAGGTACACACCTACAACCGAAACATTGACCACATCATTTGATCACAGGCCTACTCACAGTTACAGTTTTAGACAATAGAAATAATAAAACAGTATTTTGGCTTTGAAGATTCCTCTGAACATTACTTTTTATTGTTGCTAGAAGAAACATAAAGCCCAAACCTGAGAAACTGAGGCTCTAACTCGAGCCGTCGCTACACGGCAGGATTGATGGGATGAAAAATAAAATAAAAGGATTGAATTACTGCAAAGAATTTACAGTTAAATCTGGAAACTGGTTCAGTAACAAAATGCAAATGGGGCTGAGAGTCTTCAAAAAGGACAAACAGAAACACAAACTAAACACTGGACCTAAAAATGACCCAAAAGTGCAAAAAAAACTTACAATATTGTAATAAAGCCCAATAATGTAAAACTGCAAATCAATAATAGTAATCAATTCCCAATATTGAAATAAGGTGTTATATTACTGATTTAAAAAATCCCCGTATTACTTTAGATATTAGGCAAGTTATTACATTATTCAGTTAAGCACACGCTTTTATTACAGATCTGAGTGATATTACATAACTGAGAAATTATCACAGACATTACAGATAAACAAAAGTAAAAGAATAC
Organism: Salminus brasiliensis; assembly: GCF_030463535.1. Taxonomy (NCBI): domain Eukaryota; kingdom Metazoa; phylum Chordata; class Actinopteri; order Characiformes; family Bryconidae; genus Salminus; species Salminus brasiliensis. Next base: position 38,831,462 of record NC_132889.1, on the reverse strand, counting down.
AAACAATAAAATGTGAATAGAATTAAAACAATGAATACAAATAAACATCCATCAAAAGGTAGAAATTTCTATTATTGCATCTGTCATTAATTTAGTAATTAAAAGAATAATTATGACCCAGAGCTGTGAGAGCCTCCCTGACGTCCTATTAACACTGCCTGTAATTAGCTTAGCACCTGCACCTTCTAATAGTGAGATATCCTCCCACACACACACACACACACAGATATGTGTGTGTACGGCAGTGCTCCTACCACTTTGTGTTGTGAAATGTGTTTGTATGCCAAAGGAAATCTGTAGACTTTAAATCTTTAATCCTTTCAAGTTGGAGGGGGAATAAACCGGGCTTTGGAAATGGCTTATGACAGCACACTTGTCCATTATGCAATTCCAAACATCTGTTTGAGCCGGAGGAAAAGACACTCCGCTGGCAGAAGTGTTTAAGAAGGGAGCGCAGGATAGCTGCTTTATCCCGCACTGGCAAATGTATTCACCGCCTAAGTATAGAATATTGCAGTGATGTAACTCCTCCTAAGCAGCGCAGCGGGTTCGATTTCTGCTCCTCAGCGCATAAAGAGGTCAGGCTGGGATTTCACGGCTTGTCTTGTGCAGTCTAGACTAAGTTTGGTGGGGCTTGTTAGTCTGGTGTAGTCTAATCCTAACCTCAGGACCTATTAGGATCAAGAGGAACCAACGAGAGCCTGGAAAACATCGTGAAAGATAGCCCATAGATCCCGGTGGCACTATTGGGAGTAATACACTGTATGTCCAAATAGTTGTGGACACCCCTACTAATGAAAGAGTTCAGCTACTTTAAGCTGCATCAGCTGCTGTCACAGATGTGCAAATGCACACATACACACACACACAGCTTGTCTAGTTCCTGTAGAGGATAAGTACTGCCAATAGAATAGGACTCTTTGGAGAAGATGCCACCTAATGCCAGGCGTGGGCTAGCAGAGGAGTATGTTTTTACCATATATTTTCATTCATCAATTTATTGTTTATTTGTTGCAGATATTTAACAAACAGTACACTCTTAAATGAAGGTGCTACACATGAAGGACCTTTACATCAACCTCTATCAGATCTTTAAAAGGTTGTCTTTTCAAAAGTGGTTCTTTACGGATCCAGAAAGGTTCTTCAAAGGCTTTGCTCAGAGAACCCTTTGCAGCACCTTTATTTTGGACTCAAACCGGTGCTGAGTCTTGGTCATTAATAGGCGTGAGCTCATTAACATGTGGATTTTGATTGGCTGCTGAAGCTGTCTTTTGTCTCTTTCTGTAAAAGCAGGCAGATATTTGGACAGCACATCCTCAGGATCCTCATCCAGATCCCAGAGTCCACTACTGCTGAGTCCAGCTGGGTCACAGAGCACATACAATAACACTGGACAGTTACTGCGGTCACTCAGGTAAAGCACACACACCACACGTTATGTGTTATCATTACATACATACATATACTATGTGGACAGAAGTATTGGGACACCTCTTACTCACTGAGTTCAGGTGTCTGATTCAATCCCATTCAGCCACAGGTGTATAAATCCAGCCTCTAGTCCTGCAGTCTGTCTTTCCTCCACACATCAGTGAAAGAACGGGAGGTTCTGAAGAGCTCACTGAACTCCAGCGTGGTTCTGTATGTAATAGGAGACACCGCTGCACCAACAACAACAAGTCAGCTGGTGAAATCTCCTCCCTCCTAGATCTTCCTCCATCAGCTGTGAGTGGTGTTATTATTGAACAGTGGAAGAGTTTAGGAGGAACAGCTCACAGAGAGCAGCTCAGTGTCCACCGAGTGTCTGTCAGACCACGTAAAGTTACAGAGCGGGGTCAGGGCCGAGTGCTGAGCTCAGAGCAGAGTGCAGAGAAGCCTCCAACTGACTCAGTAACTGCAGCAGAGCTCCAGACCTGCTGCTGCTGCTGCTGGTAGAGCTCAGAGCAAAGGGGGACCAGCTCCAGATTAATAATGCCTATGGGTTTAGAATAGGACCGTATTAAAAGAGCTCCTGTAGGGGTAAAATGTAGATGTCTCAGACCTTCACATGCAGCACTGATACCACATCATCAACCCTATTACTTTCATCTGATGTGCTAATGACCTCACTGGTAACGTATATAAGTATATTGTGTGTATATGTGTGTGTGTGTGTGTGTGTGTGTGTGTGTGTGTGTTTTAGTCACCCAGGTGAGGGTGTTATTCAGCTGATCTCTGTGGCTCGGTGCTCCAGCCTGGGTATCAGTATCGGCGGTGGCTCCAACAAACCTGACGGTCCTGCAGTGTTCATCCAGGAGGTCTTATCAGGAGGAGACTGCCACAGGGTGAGAGATACACCCCTGCAAACACACACACACACTTTTCAGGATTTCTTAGCGAGTGTTTAATATCAAATCCACTCTGAATGGCTCTGTTTCATAACCATTAAATAATGCTATTTTATAAAATTCCCCTTTAATTCATTTGAAAGCTTCAGAGTAGTGCTGTAGTTTTATATAGATATAGATACATTTTCATAATTAAAAAAATAATAATTGATTAATTGTAAAATTAACTACATAAATACACAATAAATCACATGTATTGGCAACTTCTAGTCAGAACCTGCTACTTTTTTCCGTTTGTTTCGATCATTAAACATCTTTACTTCTGACTTTTCCTCAAATCCAGATCATAGTAAACTTCCTTCAGTAGGGTTAGGGGTCAGGAGCTACGGGAATGTAAGAAGAAGTGTTTGAAGGGCGACCAAGGAGGGCTTATAAGCTGTAATGCATTTAGCACTGTGTTAAATGAGACACAGGGGGTCTGACGTAAATGTAGGGGTCTGATCTCTGGTGTCCACTCCCTGCTGTTTTGGCTTTGGTCAGTGGAAAGAGTTCTTATAGTGCAGTAATCTGTCTGCAGAATTAATCACCTGCAGCGCATCGTCTTACACTGAATTCCAGTAACTCAGACTTTCAGACAAACACCGTCCTTCAGACACTGTAAACAAACTCAGTCAGAGTCAGGGATTCGTTATCTCCTATCCAAACCCACCAGTGCAGCTACAACACGAGTCTTCTGAGTTTTATATGGAGTGATGATGATGATGATGATGATGATGAAGGTAAAATAGTGGAGAATCTCAACTAATGCAGTTTTCTTTAGGGACTACTTTCTGTAGCCGCACTACACCCTGCAGCATGTATCCCTCCACCATTTTAATGATCTGATTTTAAAAGCAGGTTCTAGAGCCGAACTCTTCTCAGAACTCTGGTAGAACCGTGTCTCAGGCATCAGGCAGCGTCTTCATCACCATTAGGTGAAGAACTTTCTGTGAGGAGCTTTTATTAGAGCTTCAGACGTCTGCTTCCCTTCTCCTCCACTGTAGAACCACAGCTCTGACTGGGGGAGCTTATCTAGAACCCAGCGTTTCACAGCAAACCCACCAAACTCCAAACTTTAATTATGCATTAATAAATAAATTATATGCATTAATAAATGAATATAATTATATAAATATAATTGATTTATTAAACATCTGAAAGGTGCGGGTGCTGATGAGTGCTGACATCACAACAAGGAGAGGACTAAGTCCTTATTCCCTGTCTAGCTACAACACTAGTACTGACGTGGAGATTAACACGTGATGGTTTTCCTTTAAATGAACCTGATCAGGCTTTAATATGGTCAGTTATTTTTTGTAAAACTTGGTTTCACCAAACAGTTGAGAGTGTGTGTGTGTGTGTGTGTGTGTGTGTGGAGAGATGATGCTGTAAGCAGCGTGGTCAGCGGTGAAGGAGAGTGTTAGGGCAGGTGTGTGTATCTGACAGAGGCTCCCGAGAGCTTTGGGTCAGACCGCAGAGGTCAGTGGAATATGAGCTGGAGGACAGCAGATCAGCGCCGTGCTGAAACACAGTCACCTGATCTTATTATGGGGAAACACTGAACCCTCTTACTGCCCCGCCCCCACGGGCAGGGTCAACCCTGTCAGCCACACTTTATTAATTTAATAATTAATTAATAATTAATCAGCTGTAAAGTGTCATTTACAGACCTGTAATGTTGGGGCCTGTAATGAGAGCTTTTGATTATATTGGGAGGGGTTTGGGGTGTACTGGGAGGGGTTCTGGTTGTAATGGGAGAGGTTTTGGGTGTACTGGCAGGGGTTTTAGTTATAATGGGAGGAGTTTGGGGTGTACTGGGATGGGTCTGGTTGTAATAGTAGGGGTTTGGGTGTACTGTGAGGGCTTTTGATTAAATTGGGAGGTGTTTTGGGTGTACAGGAAGTGGTTTTGAGTGTATTGGGAGGGGTTTGAGTGTATTGGGAGGGGTTTGGGTGTATTGGGAGGGGGTTTGGTTGTAATGGGAGAGGTTTTGGGTGTACTGGCAGGGGTTTTGGTTATAATGGGAGGAGTCTGGGGTGTACTGGGATGGGTCTGGTTGTAATAGTAGGGGTTTGGGTGTACTGTGAGAACTTTTGATTATATTGGGAAGGGTTTTGGTTATATTGAGAGGCATTTTGGGTGTACTGGGAGGGGTTTTGAGTGTAGTGGGAGGAGTTTGTGTTGTACTGGGAGGAGTTCCGGCCCTGTTGTATCTCAGGCCCCATTTGTACCTGGCATTAACTGCATCCTGAGTGATCCAATCATGACTGTCCGGCTTAAAGTGCTGGTGTGAGTCTGGAGGTTAGCTGAGAGCGCCGCAATCCCAAACTAACTAACTAACTAAAACCCGCTAGCCGTTTCAGTGTCCGAGCGACAGCCGTGCCTGCGTTTATTGAGGGTTTAAGATGTTCGGTGTGTAAATAGTCAGTGTGTGACTTTGGTTGGGGTGAAAAAATCTGCAGTTTAACCACCCTGTTATTTTACCACAATGTTATTTTACCACAGAATGAAACACATTGATTTTGCTTTAGGGTTTCAGGGGGAGGGGTTTTGGTTGTACTGGACAGAGTTTTGGTTGTACTGGGAAAAATTTTGGTTGTACTGGACAGAGTTTTGGTTGTACTGGGAAGAGTTTTGGTTGTACTGGGAAGAATTTTGGTTGTACTGGACAGAGTTTTGGTTGTACTGGGAAGAGTTTTGGTTATACTGGACAGAGTTTTGGTTGTACTAGGAAGAGTTTTCGGTTGTACTGGTAGGGTTTTGGTTATACTGGGAAGAATTTTTGGTTGTACTGGGAGGGGTGTCGGTTGTACTGGACAGAGTTTTTATTTAACTGGGAGGGGTTTCATTGTACTTGACAGGGTTTTATTATACTGGGAGGGGTGTCGGTTGAACTGGTCAGAGTTTTTATTGTAATGGTAGGGGTGTCGGTTGTACTGGTCAGAGTTTTTATTGTAATGGTAGGGGTGTCGGTTGTACTGGTCAGAGTTTTTATTGTAATGGTAGGGGTGTCGGTTGAACTGGTCAGAGTTTTTATTGCAATGGTAGGGGTGTCGGTTGTACTGGTCAGAGTTTTTATTGTAATGGTAGGGGTGTCGGTTGAACTGGACAGAGTTTTGGTTGTACTGGGAGGGGGGTTAGTTGAACTGGACAGAGTTTTGGTTGTACTGGGAGAGGGGTTAGTTGTACTGGTCAGAGTTTTTATTGTAATGGTAGGGGTGTCGGTTGAACTGCTCAGAGTTTTGGTTGTACTGGGAGGGGGGTTAGTTGTCCACAGCTAAAACAGCATTATACTCTAGAGCCTGAGCTGAGTCCGTCCTTCAGTCCATTAGTCTGTTAGAGACTACTGCTCACAGTTTGAGGAGAGTGTGTGTTTGTGGTGACTTTGGCGTCTCCTGGGGCAGATGGGGTTGCTGTGGTGTTCTGCAGAGTGAGATGGGAGGTGAGTGTTGGGCAGACTGAGCCGGGTCGTATTCACGCTGATGCTGACACAGGAGGGATGAGGTGCAGCAGAGCCCGAAGGTGCAGATCTAACCTGAACCGGTGCCATTCTGTTCTCGCTGCAGGACGGACGGCTGAGGCCTGGAGATCAGCTCATCGCCATCAACAAGGAGTCTCTGATCGGAGTGACGTACGAAGAGGCTAAAAGCACCATCAACAAAGTTAAATTCAGGTGCTGGTGGAGACGTTGCAGGAAGGCAGTAGATCTGTACCAAACACACACACTCACACACACACACACACACACATCAGAAAGCTATAATAGGTTAACAGAACATTAAGTACATTAAGTATTACTCTGCTAGTTTGGTAAATCTGCTCTTCCCTCTGTGTTTTCCCTCTCAGTCAGGATCCAGTGGTGGAGATCGCCTTTATCCCAGGAAAAGGACCTTTTCCCTCCAGTGCATCCTTACACAACGGGGTCCAGCGGGCCGTGGGGAATGGATACGGCTCCGGCAGGTTAAAAGTTCACGTAAGATCTCCTGAGGTGAGCAAAACAAACCCTGAAACCCTTGCAGATGCAGTTACTGAATAATTCATAGTGGATACTGAATCATTCATAGTAGATCCTGAATAATTCATAGTGGAGACTAAATAGTTCATAGTGGAAACTGAATAATTAATATTAGACACTGAATAATTAATATTAGACACTGAATAATTCATAGTAGATCCTGAATAATTCATAGCAGATACTGGATAGTTCATAGTAGATCCTGAATAATTCATAGCAGATACTGGATAGTTCATAGTAGATCCTGAATAATTCATAGCAGATACTGGATAGTTCATAGTAGATCCTGAATAATTCATAGCAGATACTGGATAGTTCATAGTAGATCCTGAATAATTCATAGCAGATACTGGATAGTTCATAGTAGATCCTGAATAATTCATAGTGGATACTGAATAATGTGTTTGTGCTATTTTGGATTCTACAGATTCGAGCAGAAGACACAGCGCCTTCAACGTCTCCTGACGTCTGTCCACCAGACATCCATGTCTCAGGTAATTTACCCGGGATGGGTGACTGAATGGGTGGGAAGGTCAAACCAAACGGGTGGACAGTTCATTTATTCAGTTCACCGTCAGATGCTCACAGAGTCCAGATGATCTCAGTGTCAGGATGGTGGTCTGAGTTTTACATTTTAGAAATGTTTATTCGGTTTATCTCCGTCCACAGATGCACAGATGCACATTAATAATACCAGATATTAACACTGTCCCATAATTCCTGTGTCAGTGTGTCCTCTCATAGCATCATCTCCTATTCTTCTGCATACATTATGGATTGGTTCCCTTTTATTTTTGGAAGAGGTCATTTAGTCCAGACTGTGTCAGCCTGTGAGTCTGTTACTGAATACCCCTGTGTGTGTGTGTGTGTGTGTGTGTGTGTGCGCACGAGACACATCTACCAAATATGCAGCGTCATCATGTAGATGGACCCAAATATGCCTGGAAATGAAACCTGAACCATCAGTGTCCTCTGGAAGCTCCCAGAACTGTTTCAGTAACACACACACATACACACACATACACACACCTGACGAGCTTAAAGAGCCCCGTACATGCATTTGATCATTTTTCCTGACGTCCCTTTATGACCTTTATGTGGTTTTATGAACTAAATATATTTTACACAACCATGTTCAGACCTCTCAGTATTCAGGCTGTTTTGGGGGACTGTGCCATCGAAGTTCCTGGGAGCCAAAATCTGACTTTTCCTTCTAATGAAGTGAATCTGGCTCCTCAGGGCCCTCAGTGTGTAAATGTACAGTGTAAAGGATGTCTACTTCTCTCCTCTCCATGTGGAATGGGAGGTCCTAAAAGTGGGTCAGGTTTACATCAGCACACCCCTGACCAATCCCAACGTGGCTCCGCCCTCTCCTCAACTCAACCTGGAGAGCTAAAGCTAAACCTTGAGAGCATCTTTGGGGAGTTGTCCCTTGCTTCCTGCGCCTGCGTTAAAGCATGTAGGGATGGGAGGGACGACAGGGCACGCAGGACAGCCCCCCCACAGATATCAGAACCTCAGTAAACCCTAAAGATCACTGACATCACATCCACAGTTGTGGATTGTGGGTTGTGTGCGTTGCCTAGTAACTCATTTTGCCCGATCTCAGGTTGGTGATGTTTGAGGAGTGTTGATCAGATTTCTGTGCCGTCTGTCTAAACTTGGACAAAGATGGACAAAAAGTTCAGTATCCAAATGTGTTTCCATGGGCTTTAGGGCTATGCAAATGAGCTCTGTTCTGATTGGCTGTCCTGAATTGAGCTGAGTGGGCGGGTCTAAATGGGTGGAGCTAAACTGTATCAGTGTGTTATATCTGTGCTCTGCTCTGCTGTGTAATACTGAAAGTGGGGATATGATGTAAGGGTTCTGTGATTCGGCCCTTTAACGTCTACACACACACATCAGTGCTCCAGTGGGAGGTAATATCATTAACTGATCTCGTAAACAAGATTTCTCATGAAGCAATTTGTAATTTTGAGAAAAGCGAGAATAAGAGAGAGAGAGAGAGAGAGAGAGAGAATCAGAGAGAGAGAGAGAGAGAGAATCAGAGAGAGAGAGAGAGAGAGAGAATCAGAGCGAGTGAGAGAGAATCAGAGAGAGAGAGAGAGAGAGAGAGAGAAAGAGAGAATCAGAGAGAGAGAGAGAGAGAGAGATATTGAGGATTAGACTGGAGCAGTGTTTGGAATTTAATCACCGTCCAGCTGAAAAATAATCTCCTGGACGCCCCCAGGCCGGACACGTACTGTGCGTGTGAGAAGTGTTACACACACACACACACACACACTCTGCAGAGTGAATACAGAAAGGGCTCTTCAGTGATAGAGCAGTTTATCAGCTGGAAACTCTTCAGGCCACTCGGGATCCAGAGTAAAGCGTGTAATCATGTCCACAGAGCTGAGGAGTGTGTGTGTGTGTGTGTGTGTGTGTGTTTGAGGGGTTTTATAGAAACAACTGAAAGGACGGAGAGAACTTTAACCTGTCAGGAAAGTCGGAAGTACATTCAGGATGACCAGCATTTGTAGTGTAGTCGATTGAAACTAGAAAAGTGGTTGCTATGGTGTTACATATTGGTTTCTGTATTATTTCTTGTGGTGCTATGGTGATTTATACCGTATGAATGTGTTTGCTTTGTGTTGCTTAGTGGTTGCTATGAAGTAACTTTCTGTTTATATGGGTTTATTCTAATGTTATATAGAGTTAATTACAGGTAGACACTCTCACTGACCACTGACTTTCTGTTTATTTGGGTTTATTCTAATGTTATATAGAGTTAATTACAGGTAGACACTCTCACTGACCACTGACTTTATGTTTATTAGGGTTTATTCTAATGTTATATAGAGTTAATTACAGGTAGACACTCTCACTGACCACTGACTTTATGTTTATTTGGGTTTATTCTAATGTTATATAGAGTTAATTACAGGTAGACACTCTCACTGACCACTGACTTTATGTTTATTAGGGTTTATTCTAATGTTATATAAAGTTAATTACAGGTAGACACTCTCACTGACCACTGACTTTATGTTTATTTGAGTCTATTCTAATGTTATATTGAGTTAATTACAGGTAGACACTCTCACTGACCACTGACTTTATGTTTATTTGGGTTTATTCTAATGTTATATAGAGTTAATTACAGGTAGACACTCTCACTGACCACTGACTTTATGTTTATTAGGGTTTATTCTAATGTTATATAAAGTTAATTACAGGTAGACACTCTCACTGACCACTGACTTTATGTTTATTTGAGTCTATTCTAATGTTATATTGAGTTAATTACAGGTAGACACTCTTACTGACCACTGACTTTCTGTTTATTTGAGTTTATTCTAATGTTATATAGAGTTAATTACAGGTAGACACTCTCACTGACCACTGACTTTATGTTTATTTGAGTCTATTCTAATGTTATATTGAGTTAATTACAGGTAGACACTCTCACTGCCTTTTGTTTATTAGGGTTTATATGAATGTTATATAGAGTTAATTACAGGGTTACAGGCCTCTGTAGTGTGTGGCTGTAGAAATAGTCTGGATTTTGGAGATGGTTTGGTTTAGGGGAGATTTTCTGGCGATCATCTGGAGGCAGTCCTAAGTCGCTGTAAGTCGTTCAGTGCCTCCAGCAGGGCGGCTTCTTTAAACTGCAGACTGATGTGACTGAAGCAGCTTTAGGTTCATCACTAATTAATCTGGGAAGTTAACGTAAACACATTTGACCTGTCCTTGACCTCAGGGCAGTGAGGTGCAGGTCAGTAACCAGGTGAATAGCTGATAGACTGTGTGCAGAGCTTAATTACAGAATCTCTCACTCGTTAAACTGATGTTAGGAATCTGGTTGATTATGTAATAACGGTCTTAACGATGGGAACAGTGCTGTAATTCCTCTAGTCTGGATTAAAAGGTGCTGTTCAGAGGCTCAATAATTTGAAGGTCAATCATTTAAAACTGTTTTTGCTTGGTGGCTGCTATGGCATTGCTATGTGGTTGCTATGGTATTCCAGGTGGTTGCTAAGTGATTGCTGTGGTGATGTTAGAAGGCTGTTGCTACTTGGTGAATAGGGTGAAACATCCAGGTGGTTGCTATCGTGTTGCTATGTGGTTTCTAGGTAGTTGCTATGGCAATAATTGATGGTTGCTATTATGTTGATGGGTGGTTGCTATGATATTGCTAAGTGATTACTGTAGTGATGTTAGGAGGCTGTGGGTACTTGGTTAATAGGATGAAACTCTTTTGCTTCATGGTTGGTATGGTGTTCCAGGTGGTTGCTATGTGGTTGTTATGGTGCTGCTTGTGGTGCTTGTTTAATTGCTGGCGGACTTTGTGCCGTGCTGTTTCTGCTGATGGGTCGGCTCTAACTGCTGCAGTTCACTGTGATTGTAATCCATTTTCCACGGATGAAAGGCGGCCCTTAAGACGCGGCGTTCACGCCAGCCCTGTCTAGACTGGCTGTGATTTGCTTACTAAACTCTGGCTAAATTTTATCCTGCTCTAAGAGCTCACAGCTGGCGTCCGCTCTCCAGTACAGTACAATCATACCATCAACCGCTTCATAATTCATGGTAGCTACTGAATAAATTATAGTGGAGACTGAACAGCGAGTGTAACGTAAGTAAGTGAGGAGTAGGGGTGCAGCGTGGTCTGTGGTGGTAGTGAGGTGGTGCTGGGGGAGGTGATGGTGAGGCTAATCTGGTGTGCTTGTTGAGGCTGGTGGGAGAGGAGTGTGAGCTGTAGTAGTTGTAGAGCTGAGAGAATTACACACGCATTAGTCTGGGCATTCCACCTGTTTAATCCACCCCTACCCATACTGCACCATTAAACTGTGTGTGTATGTGTGTGTGTTTTATCCCCGGCAGCCTCCAGCACACAGAGAAGCTCCAAGGTCCCCAAACCCAAGATCTCTCTGGACCCCCACATTCGCCTCCGATCAGAGAAGCTCGACCTGGTGAGACTGCACTGCTGTTCACACACACACACACACACACACACACACGCACACACACACCTCCACCTGTCTTCTACCTTCACTCACTGGCACTCAGTAGCCAGAATACCAGCCAATCAGCAGTCAGTAGCCAGAATGCCTGTCAGTTAGCACTTGGCAGCTACAGTGCCAGCCAATCAGCACTCAGTAGCCATAATGCCTGTCAATCAACACTCAGTAGCCAGAATACCAGCCAATCAGCACTCAGTAGCCAGACTGCCTTTCAGTCAGCACTTGGTAGCTACAGAGCCAGCCAATCAACACTCATTAGCCAGAATACCAGCCAATCAACACTCAGTAGTTTTGCTTACATTTTTATCCGATTAGCCCTACTCGCCCCATTCTGTAGAAACTTTCTCAGTGGTTATAAGTCATTCATTGTTCTGAATGTCTGATGGTTATTCATGACATTAGTAAGCACCAACAACCAATGAGCTGATCAGCCCACCAATCAGCAGCCAGCAGCCAGAATATTAGTCAATTAGCACTCAGTAGTTTCCATTAACATTTTTATCCATTTCGTCCCATTCATCTCCATATTTCCCCAATAAACACACGAGTGGCCTCAGTCTGCAGCGCCCTCTACTGCTGGCAAGTCATTGTCAATGGTTCAGTGGGAGGAGTAGGAAGAGGCCAGGCTCTCAGATCTTAATTAAATGTAGTCCGGTTCCTGAAACCCAGCTCTCCGCCCTCAGCGCCGGATTAACGGCCGTGCTTAAAGGAAAACTTCAGTTGAATGTAAAGGGTTAATCCTCTATAATCTGCTGCAGGTATCTATAGGGTATCTGAGTGGAAACGTCCTGCAGTTCCAGGCAGACTGTTTATAAAGATAACCTCCCATCATACACACCGCCCCGGCCGCCCCCCCAGCCTGTGCTCTTTGTTATAATGCAGTTGTTTAGCAGTGATTTAATCTGATCCCACTGATCCTGAGGCTGACCCTAATCTACCGCTGCATTAATAGGATTTGGGTCCTGTGGGGAAAAAAAGCACTTTGATGATGAACGTGGACGCGGTAGACTCGAACTGTAGCAGACAGACAGGTATGAGGGCAGGTGTCAGGTGTTTGCGAAAGGGAAAAGAACATAAACTAATATCATTCTTGGGATAAAAGCTGTTTCACCAGTTTGTCTGTTCTTCATTTTTGGAGCCAGCTTTGGTGTTTTTATCGTAAACTGAAATATTCAAATCTTCAGCTTTAACTGGCTTATTATTATAGTTGTGATGGAATTGCATGTTTAATAATTGGGCCTAATGGATCAGTTACTGTTTGCATTCAGCTCTGGACCCTTAACTCTTCTGCCCCCTAGTGGTGGTAGGCGTAAATACTCACAGTCAGTCAATGCGTCTTTGTTGGTGTTCAGGTATCAGTATTCCTCACTGATGTAAGCACACAGGGTGATAAACCTGACCAAAACTTCATAACCTGCTCCTACATTAGCTGTGGCTCTCCATAATCTCTCTTCATTCATAAGTTCATAGTTCATAGCAGCAGTAAGGGAATTTGTAAAGTTCTAGGCAGCAGTAAGGTGGGTTTGTAAAGTTCATTGCTGCAGTAAGGTAGTTTTGTAAAGGTTATAGCTACAGTAAAGTGGGTTTGTAAAGGTTATAGCTACAGTAAAGTGGGTTTGTAAAGTTCATAGCTGCAGTAAAGTGGGTTTGTAAAGTTCATAGCTGTAATAACGTGGGTTTGTAAAGTTCATAGCAGTAGTAATGGGGTTTGTAAAGTTAATTGCTGCAGTAAAGTGGGTTTGTAAAGTTCATAGCTGCAGCAAAGTGGGTTTGTAAAGTTCATAGCTGTAATAACGTGGGTTTGTAAAGTTCATAGGTGCAGTAAAGTGGGTTTGTAAAGTTCATTGCTGCAGTAAAGGGATTTGTAAAGTTCATTGCTGCAGTAAAGTGGGTTTGTAAAGTTCATAGCTGCAGTAAAGTGAGTTTGTAAAGTTCATAGCTGCAGTAAAGTGGGTTTGTAAAGTTCATAGCTGTAATAAAGTGGGTTTGTAAAGTTCATAGCTGCAGTAAAGTGGGTTTGTAAAGTTCATTGCTGCAGTAAAGTGGGTTTGTAAAGTTCATAGCTGTAATAAAGTGGGTTTGTAAAGTTCATTGCTGCAGTAAAGTGGGTTTGTAAAGTTCATTGCAGTAAAGTGGGTTTGTAAAGTTCATAGCTGCAGTAAAGTGGGTTTGTAAAGTTCATAGCTGCAGTAAAGTGGGTTTGTAAAGTTCATAGCTGCAGTAAAGTGGGTTTGTAAAGTTCATTGCTGCAGAAAAGGGATTTGTAAAGTTCATTGCTGCAGTAAAGTGGATTTGTAAAGTTCATTGCTGCAGTAAAGTGGATTTGTAAAGTTCATAGCTGCAGTAAAGTGGGTTTGTAAAGTTCATAACTGCAGTAAGGGGTTGGTAAAGTTCATTGCTTCTGTAAGGGGGGTTTGTAAAGTTCATTGCTTCTGTAAGGGGGGTTTGTAAAGTTACTGGTCTCTAAATAATGTGTTCATATGTGTCGTTTGATAATGTTGATATCTTTACTGTGGTTCTAAAAACAATAAAAAAAAAAACAAAGGACCTTGATTGTCCAGTCTGTAAACTTCGGTCGTGATAATACATTTGCTGTTGATCTCACAGGCATTGTCCTACCTGGGGCTGGACGTGACTGAGGAGAAGAGAAGGCAGCTCAGAGAGAGTCTCTCGACGGACCCCCAGGGGACAGTGGCATATGGAGGTGAGCTTTTCTCCAAACCAACTGGTTTTATTTACCTCCCACTTGAACCACAGAAAGGTGTATGCTGGATAAAAACTCCCACATAAACTGAACTCATTGTTTATTAAAATACTTTGCATAACTGTCTCTTCAGATTTCGTGGAGGCGGCACGCAGTGTGTACCATGATAAGCTAGAAGAGGCGGGGCTAGCACAGGGGCCCTTCATGTTCTCTTACCATGAAGCAGCGAGTCTGATGGACACCTCCGCCTTCCACTCACCTGTGAGTTATTGGTTTTCTGCTGCACAGCGAAAGTTTGGGGGCTTAGTTTTAATAATTCCCATATCACCTCTTATCACACAGGCAGAGTGCTTTCTGTCGTTCACCCATAGATAGGGTTTTATTTTTTCTGGACCAATCAGAGCTAAGATAATGTCGCCAAAATGGTAAAAGAGAGACACTTTTTATAAGATTAAAGCTGGTTTTATTTTCTCCGATTTTCAGATCACAGGGTTTTAGAAAAAGTTACGGTTTCACAAGTGGCAATCATGGGGGCCCAAGCACTATGGGCACTGTGGGCCAGTAGATCTTAAATACTGTGCAGGGTTTTAGACCAGCTTTATTTATAATAGACTTATAAATAAACTTAAATTTGAATAGTTGTTAAACTTCACAGCATTTTTATTTTAGATTTTTTGTTTAGAGGTTAAATGGATAGAATGGTTAAACGGGTTCCTCCCAAGGTTTCCTCCTCCAGCTCTGAGGGACGTTTCTCCTGCACTGAGGTCTTTGGCTGCTCACTTTTAATATTCATAATAAATCCTGTCCTGTGATCTGCATCCTGTGTTTTCTCATCCATACATGAGCATTGAGTGGGCTCTCAGTCACAGAATGAAGACCCTGAATGAGCCCTCACTCTCTGTCTTGCAGATGTACGAATCAGAGTGCAGCTCCGGCAGTGAGGAGATGGAGCAGTTTCAGTCAGAGATGAAGCAGCTCCAGCTACAGATGAAGCAGCTGAAGGTGAGCACCATCTTACTAAATCTTCCTATGTGGTTGCTTTGCTGTTGCTATAATGTTAAATTGCTAAATGGTAAATTGTTACTGTGGTGTTGCTGAGTGATTTCTGGGTGATTGCTAAGGTGTTGCTAGGCGGTTGCTATGATGTTTGCTATGGTATCCCCGGTGGTTATTGTGGTGTTCCTAAGTGGCTGTTTTGTAGTGCACAAGTCATCATAATGATGCATGCGCTGCTCCCCCCTTTGTTATAAGGGTTAACACTGTGCTGAAGGTCTTTGAGGACGATGGCTCTGTGAGCACTGATGGTCTGATGTTCACAGGGTTTGCTGAAGGACACTGAGAGCAGTAAGAAAACTCTGGAAGATGAGCTTCAGAAGACTGCTGAGGTAAGGAGCATCCCACTGGACTCTCCACAAACACTCCACACTGTCTGATGTTCCTCAGAGCTGGAGGAACGTAAAACAGCTGCATTTATTTATGTACTTATAGATTATGGAAATCAACGGGGGCATGATACACAATTATAGTCCGAACAGCCATAACATTAAAACCAGGTCTCAGGTGAAGTGAAGAACGCTGATGATCTGGTTCTGGTGGATCTACATATTAGGCAGTGCGTGAAGATCAGTCAGATCTTGAAGGTGGTGAAGGTGATGAAGCAGGAAAAATGGACAAGCGTAAGAATCTAGACAATGACTGGGTCAGAACATCTCCAGAACATCAGGCATCAGGTCTTGTGGAATGTCCAGTCCGGTATACAGTGGTCAGTACCTACCAAAAATGCTCCAAGGAAGGACAACCAGGGCTCTCTGATGCTCATGGAGGCCCCGCCCACATCACAACTTACAGGTCTTATTAAAGGATGCTGCTAATGTTAGACTTGGTGCCAGATACTACCGCAGGACACCTTCAGAGGTCTAGTGGAGTCCATGCTTTGGGTCGGGTCAGAGCTGTTTTGGCGCCATGACACAATCTTAGGCAGCTGGTTTTAATGTTATGGCTGATTGATGTATTGGTTACAATTGAACTGGGAGGAAAGTGCCAGCTCAGTCTGCTGTCTGTTTCAGAAGGCCACAGCGACGGTGGAGGAGAACAAGTCTCTGAAGAACCAGCTGCAGGTGGCCGAGGCTGTGCAGAGGCAGACCAACAGTGCAGAGCAAGACTACGAGGAGGTCATCCAGCTTCTGGAGGCTGAAATAAAGGACCTGAAGGACCAGCTCGCTGGCAGAAAACGCAGGAGCACGGAGGTCACTAAAGTGAGTCATGCTCTTCCACTGCACCTTTCTGTGGAACACCTAGAGCCCTGATGAAGAACAGCAGCTTTCATTTGTGCTTATCTTAGTGGTCAAACCACTCTTTGACACTTTATGAGAAACCACCTTTTAGACCTTCACCAGGGGTCGGGATGTTTCTCTGATTGTCAACTTAGCAAGCCTAATCACCTAATCACCACCATCTCAGTGCAACTGCTGTGCTGAGAATAGACCACCATTCCAGTCTTGAGTGGTCCTGTGGTCAGAAGCTACAGTCTGACAGTAGTAGTATGCAGCTGCTGTTATTAGCCATTGCGGTGACACTCCAGACCCCAAAATCCTTTTACAGCATTAGTACTGCATGTCCGCCATTAATGGGACTCTTATTATGGCAGGAGGAAATGATAGAGCTGAACAAGAGGCTTTCCATCATCGACAGTCAGCTGAGACGGTCAGAAGTATCCAGGAAACATCTGGAAATCTCCAACAAGAAGCTGCTGGGCTTTGCCCAGGTATACCTAACAGACCTACCTGTGACCGCACACATATCAACCCTTTAATTTAATAATTATAATACTGAATAATTCACAGTAGATACTGAATAATTCATAGTGGATACAGAATAATTCATAGTAGGTACTGAATAATTCATAGTGGATACTGAATAATTCATAGTAGATACTGAATAATTCATAGTAGATACTGAATCATTCATAGCAGATATTGAATAATTCATAGTAGATACTGAATAATTCATAGTAGATACTGAATAATTCATAGTAGATACTGAATCATTCATAGCAGATATTGAATAATTCATAGTAGATACTGAATCATTCATAGTAGATACTGAATAATTCATAGTAGATACTGAATCATTCATAGTGGATACTAAACAATTCATAGTAGATACTGAATAATTCATAGTGGATACTAAACAATTCATAGTAGATACTGAATAATTCATAGTAGATACTGAATCATTCATAGCAGATACTAAATAATTCATAGTGGATACTGAATAATTCATAGTGGATACTAAACAATTCATAGTAGATACTGAATAATTCATAGTAGATACTGAATCATTCATAGCAGATACTGAATAATTCTTAGTAGATACTGAATCATTCATAGCAGATACTGAATCATTTATAGTAGATACTGAATCATTCATAGCAGATACTGAATAATTCATAGTAGATACTGAATCATTCATAGCAGATACTGACTCATTTATAGTAGATGCTGAATAATTCATAGTGGATACTGAATAATTTACAGTGGATACTAAACAATCCATAGTGGATACTGACCAATTCATAGTAGATACTGAATAATTCATAGTGGTTACTAAACACTTCATAGTGGATACAGAATAATTCATAGATACTGAATAATTCACAGTGGATACTGAATAATTCACTGTGGATACTGGATGCTAAGACAAATCATTTTTTTGCAATGGTACACAGTACTATAATTAATAAATGCATTCATTTATTAATTTTTGAGAATAGCAGTTAAATAAATCTGAATATATCACATGTGCAAACGTATCTGAACAGCCTTTCTAATAATAAATAAAATCGAACCATAAAAGCCCAACACCTCAGTTCCTCAAACAACATAAGCTGCATATGATTTTATAGCAGTTACTGAATCATTTATAGAAGCTTAAATCATTTGAATAGTTAATGAGTAATAAGTCTTTTATTAAAGCTACCGAAAAGCCTGGGGTTCGAGGGGTTAAAGACATGTGTAGAGTATTTTAAGCTCTAACGCCTCTTTTGCTCTCTGACAGAATGTCCATAAAGTTCTCACCGCCACCAGTTTATTCGGGACGGAGAATGGGTGAGTGGCTCAGACAGTTCGGCAGTGTTTTTTTGCCAGCATTTCCACATGTTCCAGATGTTGACTGAAATCTGGACTGATCTGATGTCACTTTCCCCTTTCTACAGGAGCGCCAAATCATCCCCGGCGACAGAGAGCCCGGACACGCCCTCCCCCATTCCAGACACTGCACACCAACTGGCTGCTGAGGCCAAGGAGCTGGTGGACGGAGTCTGCTCCCTTTGTGTACAAGAACATAGTAAGTGGACACAAACACACACACACACACACACACACTCTAATTAGCCCTGTTCAGAGAGGTGCAAGTGCATTCAGAGTTGGGGGTTCGGTGTGAAACTGAGCTTCACTGTAGAGAAACTCTACACCCCGCTCTGATCTCTCTACAGTGGTGTTGAATGGAAGCAGGCGTCGGTCGCCATGACTACAGCACAGATACAGCCCATAATTTATCTCCTATCCAAACCCACCAGTGCAGCTACACGAGTCTTCTGAGTTTTATATGGAATGATGATGATGATGATGATGGTAAAATAGTGGAGAATCTCACCTAATCCAGTTCTCTTTAGGGACTACTTTCTGTAGCTGCACTACACCCTGCAGCATGTATCCCTCCACCATTTTAATGATCTGATTTTAAAAGCAGGTTCTAGAGCCGAACTCTTCTCAGAACTCTGGTAGAACAGTGTCTCAGGCATCAGGCAGCGTCTTCATCACCATTAGGTGAAGAACTTTCTGTGAGGAGCTTTTATTAGAGCTTCAGACGTCTGCTTCCCTTCACCTCCACTGTAGAACCACAGCTCTGACTGGGGGAGCTAATCTAGAACCTCCACTGTAGAACTCCAGCTCTGACTGGGGGAGGATATCTAGAACCGAGCATTTCACACCAAACCCCCCAAACCCTGACTCTGAGTGACTCTGATCAGATCTCAACTGTTTAAATATGGTGCCAATAGGTTGTTGTCAGTACTTCCCTACTGGGTTGAGACAAGCTGTATGTGTGCATTTGCACATCTGTGTCAGCAATGGGTGCAGCTTAAGTAGCTGAAGGCATTCATTGGAAGGGGTGTCTACAAACATTTGGACATTTAGTGTATGTATGTATGTGTTGTCCACTTGGTGCCACAAGCAAAGTTTCCAATAAAGTGGCCAGGGAGCTGTTAAAATGAATGAAAGCTGGTTTATCAGTATCAGATATCAATCAATCAGATATCAATCGATCGGCTCATCTGAAGCTGTATCAGTGTTATTGAAAGTGAGCTGTGATTGGATACATGACCAGTCCCGCAGATGTTAGAACATGTGTCCAGCGTTTGTTCCATCCATCAGTGCAGTTCCAGCCAGACAGCCGTAAACACACACGTACACTCATATACACACACACACACGCGCACACACACACACACACACACACACACACACACACACACACACACACTGTGCTGCATTAAATCACACTCAGCATGTTCACTGCCTTACATAACATCCAACCTCTCGGAGAGACCGCAGCCCAGATTCACACCGTTTCTGCTTTCACACGGGATATTACCATCATTACAGCTGCAGTCCAGATGTTCTACAGCTCCTCAGTCAGGTCACAGCTGACTGATCTGCAGCTCTGATCATCACCCTGGACTCATCTCTGCAGTTTAACACATCCTACTCATTATATTATCAGATATTATTCATTAAATAGAAAGGATCTGAAAGCTGTGCTCACACACGAGAGTCATGTCAAACCTGTATCTGCAGCCAGACGGGCCTCGTAGTATTGAATGCAGTGATATTTCAGCAGTAGTGTGTGTGTGTGTGTGTGTGTGTGTGTGTGTTTATGACTGTGTGTTTGTTTGTGTTTTGGTGTTTCAGCAGCGCTGCCGCAGGTCTCTGAGGTGTGTGTGACTGGCCCGGTGTTGGAGTGCGCAGTGGAGTAAGTTCTGCAGGGCTGAGAACACTCGGAGCACTCGCTCACTTCACGTCCCTCTTTCAGAACTCGGAGAAGTCCGAGCGTCGGTGTAATTGCCTGCCTGCTGAAGTCTCCGGCTCTGATCCGCTCTGATCCGCTCTGATCCGCTCTGACACATGTGTATGAGCTGGAGTTCATGTCTGAAGTCCATAAAATAAATGCCAACAGGATTATATGAAATATTTCTAATTAGTCCCTCACTAGTCACACAGCACACTTTGTCAAAAATATGCGGACACCAAGCTTTTCTAAATTTCCTCAGTACAAATGAGCTTGTTGTCCAGGTTAACTGGGTTTTGTTTAGGAAAAACATCAAAAAAGGGTGTTTTCAAACGTACTCCAAAATACGAGTCCGCACAACGGACCTCCCAGTTTGGTTCTGCTGGTTAACCTGGCACCCCGTCTCCTCTGATTCGTGTGAACCCAGTATCAGCCAATAGGCAGCATTAGGGAACTCTGATTGGATCAGAGGGTGGAAAACTTGATTGGGACATCCCTACTGGGAATACCTTTAAAACCACCTTTGGCCCAAACGAGCTTCTGGTTTTTTTAAAAGAAGCCAGTGTCCACTAACTTTTGACAGGCAGTGCATCTTCACTAGAGCTCCATTGCTCCCATAGAGTATAGAGAGAACAGTTCACTCCTCCAGTCTAAATATGGGGAAACTAATCTCTATTATTATTATTATTATTATTACTCCATATATATTAACTGTTCTTTAAATTTACTGTTTCTCTGATGTCACAAAAACAGCTCATTTACATATCCCCACCTGTTCAGCCAACCACAGTTTAGTCCTGCCCACTCAAATTGCAGCTCTGTGTTTTTTTAGAGTGAGGCACAGTGAGTTAATGTAAATAAATACGTCTGAAAAAGACAGTAGAATTAAATAGAAATAGCCTATTGAATGCTAAGGGGTAAAGAAAAATTAATTAATTAATGCTTGTGTTAATTAATTATCTTCAATGCTTGTGTGTGTTTTTGTTGTTTAGGGTGAATCACTGGCCTCCTGGAGCTCCCGCCAAAGACAAGCGCTGTCTGTAGAGACCCAGCCGGAGCTCGTGGGACATGGGACCTGGTTGGAACCCAGAGAGCGGATTGTCTACTACTGTGAAAAGCTCCATCAGCGAGAGAGAGAGAGAGAGAGAGAGAGAGAGAGAGAGAGAGAGAGAGAGAGAGAGAGAGTGAGAGTGCGAGAGAGAGAGAGAGAGTGGGAGAGAGAGAGAGTGTGTGAGAGAGAGAGAGAGAGAGAGAGGGAGCGAGAGAGAGAGACAGAGAGAGAGAGAGTGAGGGAGAGAGACAGAGAGAGAGAGAGAGAGAGAGAGAGAGTGAGAGAGAGAGAGTGAGAGAGAGAGAGACAGAGGGAGTGAGAGAGAGAGAGTGTAAGAGAGAGAGAGAGAGAGAGAGAGAGAGAGAGAGACAGAGAGAGAGAGAGAGAGTGAGAGAGAGAGAGAGTGTAAGAGAGAGAGAGGAGAGAGAGAGAGAGAGAGAGAGAGAGACGAGAGAGAGAGAGAGAGAGAGAGAGAGAGAGAGAGAGAGAGACAGAGAGAGAGAGAGAGAGTGAGAGAGAGAGAGAGTGTAAGAGAGAGAGAGAGAGAGAGAGAGAGAGAGACTGATGCTCTCAGCCTGGTTTCTCTCCCTTACAGACAGACAGAGGTGCAGTGTTAGTGAAGGCGTGAGAACGAGGAGTGCTTTACTGATTAAACCACTCGTTAGTGTGTTTTTAATAAAAACATTGTATATTAACGTATTTAACTTACAGTCTGATCAGTGGACGGAAGCCAAGTCAGAATGCTGGAAGGCCAGTAAACCAGAACCGACTGGACGGCTTAATGAGCAAAACCTTCATTACGACGGTCATGGGAAACCCGATAAGGTCCATCTTTGTGTCCGTCCAGTGAGGACGTCTCATCTTACATTTATTTACTCATTTAGTTTACACTCTATTAGGTATTCCGACTTTGTAGCTACACACTTTGGCCATTTTATCGGAAACACCAGTTTAGGACAGGCAAGAGAACGGAGCGTTAGGAGTCATACCCAAGAGCTCTTATTGGGGTAGAGTGGTGTATTTGTCCAGCTGTGGAATTGAACCCCAGTCTGACGCAGGGAAGGTGGTGTTACCAACTACTCCACAATGACCTCCATATACATCTACTCCATCTACTACTGGAACGAGGCCCATGTTAACCATGTTAAAAAAAAAAAAGATCTAATGGGCTGTACATGTTCTTAATATATAATAACATAAACTGAACACCTTTACTACATTTACTACGGCTCTAAATGTTCCCTGGACTGAAACCGGTCACCGGGTCCATTCAAAGTACTATATCGGTCTTTTCCATTGATGGATGGGTTAGAAATGGGCTGCTGTCTGTACACCTGAACTGTAGGGGTTTCCGATATAGTGGCCAATGACTGTAGGTGCAGAATACACTATATGCACTATAAGTATCGAGATACTTGCTGATTCACTTCAATTTACTGCTGGGGTTTCTTCTTGGGATATATAAAAGATTTTGGAGGAGCATTGCTGTGAGGATTTGATTGCATCCAGTAGTGTTAATGAGGTCAGGATGTTGGCTGATGATCAACACCCCACCTAATCATCCTCAACTCATCCCATCCAAAAGTACTGGATGGAGCTTCACCACCATCAGACCAGAGAACACAGTTCTTCCACTGTTCCACAGCTCCTCAATGCTGGGGGGCTTTATACCCCTCTAGTCCACGCCTGGCATTATTAGGCAGCATGGAGCCAATAGGGTCATGATGTTGATCTGCTCCAGAGAGTCCTATTCTATTGGCAGTACTTCTTCTCTACAGGGACTAGACAAGCTGTGTGTGTGCTTTTGCACTTCTTGTCAGCAATGGGTGCAGCTTAAAGAGGCTAAACTGAAGGCATTCATTTTATTCAAGGGGTGGCCACAAATATTTGGACAGCCGCTGCACAACGCTGGACCTGAGAGGGTTATCTAGAACAGGAGCGTTCTGACTTTGCTTCAGTCTCGCTGAGGTTTAACTCTCTGTACAGTATCAGTCCTCTGAACTCATGTGAACTCATGTGGCGGAGCAGCCTGCAGGCCGAGCAGAGCGAAACAGCGGCCGCTTATGATCTCTTAGCTGAGTCTTATCATTTGATATGATGCGTATATCTGTTCTGAGAAGTGCTCTAATGTTTTGGAGATTTTATATTTTGAATATTCGATTATAGAGCAGAAGGTCTGGCTTGCTTGTGGGTCCGAACGCTGTCGCTGTTTTAGTCGTCTCCTTTTCACACACTTACACTGATGTGGGTCACATCACCTACCAGCCAGGGGTGGCAAATCCAGGTCCAGAGATTAACAATCCACCCCAGCTCAGCTCAGCTCAGCAGATCCAGATCCAGAAAGTAAAAAGCAACCAGGCAGCTGTTAAATCCTGGGGTGAATTTGTACTTTCTGGACATGGATTTGCCACCTTTGCATACCGTGGTCCTACAAAGAGTGATTTTACTGGTTTCTAGTGTTAATTAACAGCACGTCTTGCCACGTCTTGGTAACAGGCAGCATTAGGGTACTCTGATTGGATCAGGGGGCGGAAAACTTGACTGGGACATCAATACTGGGAATACCTCAGACCTTTCAGGTGTTTAAACCACCTTTGGCCCAAACAAGCTTTAGGATTTCAAAAGAAGGCAGTGTCCACAAACTTTTGACAGGCAGTGCATCTTCACTAGAGCTCCACTGCTCCTACAGAGTGACTTCTGGAGGTCCCTGGAGGTCATATGACAGTGTATCACCTCAGGCCAATCTACAGAAACCCAAATCACCTTCATTGTGATGGTCCACAGTAGCGTAGGGCTGATTTTCCACATTGCAGTTCCTCGAACTGAGCTTCTGACTGGATTCAGATCAGGTCTAAGCTGGTCTCTGATGGTCGAGCTGCTCGTCCAGATGAAAACATTCTCTGTCAGTTTGATGGTCTACTAACATGACCAGCTTCAAGCTGGTAAAGCTGGCTGAACAGTTTATCCAGTCTGGGAATACTTGTGGACCAGTGTGGTCCTGCTGGTCATACTGGTTGGCTAGCTCGGTCAGGTTGTTCACGCTGGTAGACCAGTTAAACCATCAAACTCAAACGAAAACATACCATATACTGGTCAAGAGCTTAGAAGGTCAACCACCTTAGCAGCGTGAGTTGGCCAGGCTGTTTGTGTAGCAGGGTAGCCAACTTTCTAGCGAGCTACACTATGTGGACAAAAGTATTGGGACGCCTGCTCATTCATTGCTTCTTCTGAAATCTTTTGAAAAGCTTTTGTTTGAGTGACTGTCTCAACTGTCCAGAGGAGAAGATTTCTACTAGATTCTGGAGGAGAGTTGCTGTGAGGATTTGATTGCATTCAGGAACATCATCCCCAACTCGCCAACTTATCCCATCCAGAAGTACTGGATGGAGCTCCACCACCATCACTTCAGAGAACACAGTTCTTCCACTGCTCCAGCTCCTCAATGCTGGGGGGCTTTACACTCCTCTAGCCCACGCCTGGGATTAGGCAGCATGGAGCCGAAAGGTTACGTTTATTGGATTTTCAGTTAAATTCCAGTTACAGTACAGATGGGAAGCTACAGTGGACCATCACAATAAGACGTTAGCAGTATTGCAGCAGACAGTTCAGTGTTAGGGAGGATACAGCACTTACAGTGGGATGCGCTGGTCCCCGGCACCCGCGGTACGGTGGGAGTGTGTGTAAGTGTGTGTAACTTTAACAGTGCAGTTGTGTGTCTGATTGATCTTGTTTATGTTACTGATTGCACTCGCTCTACTAACACTGATTATACTGTAGTTCTGTAATGTCACTAGATTGCATCATATGTGTGGCCTAAATCTCTTTCTTTTGTTTTATTGTTTTTATTAAAGGGAAGAGAATAACGATCCGACTGCGAGTCGTTTTTTTAGGCTGCATCTTAAGCTGCACTTACTGAGCATTTTATTAGGAACCCCTAAACAGCCTCAGTTCTGCAGATTTATCAGAAATCCTGTTCTACCACATCCCACAGGTGTTCAGAGACTGGGAGGATCCAGCACTGAAGAACCGTGAATGGTCATCGTCGCCGCCATCGCCATGATCAGCAACAACACTCAAATACACTGTGCCCTTAAACCGTGATGGACTGGCATTCATTTACACCATTTAATGTGGTTGTGGAGGTCCCTAGCCAGGCTAAGGTACAGCCTCCAAACATGGTGGAGGTACTGTCACACACTGAGAACAATGAGAGACACCCTTCATATTCACTGACAGCCGCTGGTGCGTCAGGAGTGTACTGTAGATGTGATGGTGGGTCAGTCAGGAGCGTACTGTAGATGTGATGGTGGGTCAGGAGTGTACTGTAGATGTGATGGTGGGTCAGTCAGGAGTGTACTGTAGATGTGATGGTGGGTCAGTCAGGAGTGTACTGTAGATGTGATGGTGGGTCAGTCAGTAGTGTACTGTAGATGTGATGGTGGGTCAGTCAGGAGCGTACTGTAGATGTGATGGTGGGTCAGGAGCGTACTGTAGATGTGATGGTGCATCAGGAGTGTACTGTAGATGTGATGGTGCATCAGGAGTGTACTGTAGATGTGATAGTGGGTCAGGAGTGTACTTTAGATGTGATGGTGAGTCAGGAGTGTACTGTAGATGTGATGGTGGTTCAGTCAGTAGTGTACTGTAGATGTGATGGTGGGTCAGTCAGGAGTGTACTGTAGATGTGATGGTGGGTCAGGAGTGTACTGTAGATGTGATGGTGGGTCAGGAGTGTACTGTAGATGTGACTGTGGGTTTGACAGCAGCATCTTTTCACTGGTCATAAGTATTTGGACGCAGATTTTTGAGTGTGTGTTTTCTGCTTCAAACAGTATAGGACTGTACTGAACTAATAGAGTTTGAATCGATTTAACAGACTGCTGAGAGACTGGCTGTGACATCACAGACACAGTGAATGTAATCCCAGGTCGCCTGAGGTAGAAGTGATGGTGTTTAGCAGACACTTCTGAGCTCCTCTCATACAGAAATACAGGATTTCTCAGACAGGCTCAGATCCTCGCCTGCTAACTGACAGCAAATGAGGCTTTTGGGATTTTCTCCTCTAACTCGTTCTGCAGAGGAGCGGCCTGCACACCGATCACAAGTCTGGGGCCTCCCAGCTATCTACCAGAACCCTTTACACACAGACATCACTCTAATCAATCAAAACAACAATGGTTTAAAATAACGCAGCTCAAACTTCAGAAGAAGGAAGTGTGTGTACTGTAATGCGTGGGTAATCCGTCTGCAGCCTCAACAGCTTGTGGTGGACTATTTTTAAACCCGTACAGCTGCACACATCTGCACACTTCACACTCAGGCTGGTCTGCTGGATCAGACACACACACCTGTACTCAAAAACACAGTGATGTAACACAGCAATCTTCATCAGCACCCAGATATAGTAGAAACAGACTCAGAGTCAGGGTTGGTTCTAGATAAGCTCCCCCAGTCAGAGCTGTTCTACAGTGGCGGTTCTAGATAAGCTCCCCCAGTCAGAGCTGTGGTTCTACAGTGGAGGTGAAGGGAAGCAGACGTCTGCAGCTCTAATAAAAGCTCCTCACAGAAAGTTCTTCACCTAATGGTGATGAAGACGCTGCATGATGCCTGAGCTTAGTTTAGTGTCCAAATGTTTGCGGACACCCCTTCTAATAAATGCACACAATGATGACACAGATGCACACGCACACACACACACACAGCTTGCCTAGTCCCTGTAGAGAAGTACTGCCAATAGAATAGGACTCTCTGGAGTCCAATCAACATCATGACCCTGTTGGCTCCATGCTGCCTAATAACGCCAGGTGTGGGCTAGAGGGGTATAAAGCCCCCCAGCATTGAGGAGCTGTGGAGCAGTGGAAGAACTATGTTCTCTGGAATGATGGTGGTGGAGCTCCATCCAGTACTTCTAGGATGATTTGGGGATGATGAGGTGGGGTGGTGATCATCAAACAACATCCTTACCTCACTAATGCACTTGCCACTGAATGCAATCAAATCCTTACAGCAATGCTCCTTCTCCTAAATCTAGTAGAAAGTCTTCTTCTCTGGACAGTTACTCCAACAACAGCAGGAGAAACCCTTTTAAACAGCCTTGACTTCAGAAGAAACAGTGAATGAGCAGGTGTTCCAATACTTTTGTCCATATAACATATTAATTATCATTATTTATCACTGATCATGTGATTTGCTTAACCTGAAAGTAAAAAGATAAAAAAAGACAAAAGAACAAACAAGACTTACATTCAAACTGTTTTTATTCTGAATTTCTTGCCTTTTTTTTAACAGAGGTGAAAAAACAGCAATAAAATCTAAAATAAACCAAATTAAAGAGGAGACTGAACTCTACAGATTCCTTCCTGCTATAATCTGCTGAGCATCACTGATCCTGAAAACATCTTTCATCATATTCTGTGTTCTGCAGTTTTCATGATCATAGCTTTCCTCACACGCAATAAATAATAAAATAGAAAATAAAGACGATCAAATCTGAGCTCAAACCCGTGAGTGTTTCTACAGTCCGGCTACGACTCCCCCTCCAGCAACACTCCTCAGTCCTCCTGAAAGACGCGACCGTGTGCAAACAAACGTCTTCTGCACTGAACAGTTCAGCTGAGGGTACAAAAAAAACAAACCCAGACAAATTCTGGTGTGCTATTAGCGCCCCCTTGTGGTCTCCTGTGGTCCAACAGTCTTTAGCTTTGAACTGGAGCTGTGAGGCTACCGTAGGAGTGAGCAATATGACCATATTTAAGATTATAGTGATACACTTCTCCTTATGTTCATGAACGGTGCGGATTTACCAGTATTTGAGCGGCACTGACCGAGGAGAGAGCGGGACTCGGGTCTGTTTATCAAACCTCAGAAAAACTGGGACGCCTCCTATCAGAACATTAGAATCAAAAGCTGCTTCTTTATCTTCTCAGCTAAACACTAATCTGATGTTCTAAGCTGAAATAGAATCTGACTAGTACTTAACAGGGGGTTCTTTCAGGTTCTATATAGAACCTGTTTTATTAAAGGTTACATTTACAAGCATGTCCTCGTACATGACAATCCAGTTAATCAGGCAAGGAACCGTTTATGCCTTTAAACTTTTACGTTTTTTGAATGGTTATGGTTCTGGCAAGAACCTGTAGAACCCCTAGAATTAGAGAACCCTTTTCTGGTGCTATATGGAACCATAAACACAAGGTTTTCCTCATTTATGAAAATCCATTTCAGCATCATTCAGCTGGTATGTTGATGGTTGTGACGGTTCTGCACGAAAGCCCTGCTTTTACTACAGAACCCTTGAAGAACCCCCTCTTTTTTAAGGGTGTAGTAAATACAGCTAATACAGCACAGCAGGTAGTGGCGTTCTTCGAACCCTTATTAAAGCTCCCCTCGTCCAACAGCAGGAGAAACCTGGAGCAGGAGAAGCTCCTCAGACCTGTTTGGTCTGGACTTATGTCCCTGTCCATGTTCATGGAGTTTTCACATGACGGAGACACAGAAAGGTGGCTACACTTTACTGTTGGTGAAAATCTTCGTCTTCAGGTATCGTTAAACTTTCTCTCAGTCATATCGCCCACCCCTAGGCTAGCATAGCTGCCACATAACGGGAGCCAATTAGCACGGTGTGCACTGTGCAGACCGCACGTCTCAATCAGGCTCAGGTGAGCCCATCGGAATCAGAACGGCCGCTGGAGGAAGGCTATAGGTGGAGACCCTACGCTGCTGGGGCTCCGCAGGTGAGAGTCGAAGGAGCCGGGAGTCACACCCATCATCACGTCACCCTGAGGGGTTTCGGACTGCAGGAAATCGTCCTCGTCATCTGCAGAGACCTGAGACAGGACAACAAGACCAAGCAGGATAGTTTCACACTGGAGCTACGAGGCTAATGTACACCAATTAGCATGGTGCTAACCGCATGGCTACATCACCCCACACAGCGTGTTCAGAGAGCTCCTCACTCTCTGACGCTGTAGGACTCACTGTTATCTAGAACATGGGCCGAAATACTGAGCTATGAAGTCCTTATTTTAGCTTTTTGGTACTATTTTATCGTTATTACTTAACAGCCACTTAGCAGCACCATAGCAACCATATGGAACAACATAGCACCATAGCAACCATCATCTGAACCAGAACCCAGTTCAGATGATTTTAACATTATTTTTTCTGCAATTTTAACACTTTATTTATAAAAAAGATTACATTTAATTAAAAATGACTTTTTATTAATATTAATTATATATTAATTTTAAAAAAATAATTAGCATTAATTAATTAATTAGCAGCTTAATTAGTGTTTTAAATCTAATTAAAAAAATAATATCACTGAAGTGAATGAACTAACAATGTAGAAAGACAAATTAGCTGGTGCTGATTTTGTACATATAAATTAGTAAACAAATAGTGAAAATATTTAATGAAATAAAATATATAAATATGCATTTTTGAAAAATCATATTTAAGATTACTGAGCACCTCCACACGGTTAAGGCAGCTCCAGAGTAAAATTACAGAAGTAAACTCCAGAACGACAGACTGTTCCTTTAACTGCAGCTACACTGATACAGTACCTTTCTGACGTCCTTCTTAGGAGCGTCCAGCAGGCAGTCCGACGGCTCTTCCCACACCTGATAGATGGACTCAAAAAGTCTTCCAGACCTGACGAGGAACACAGACACACTCTTAGACTGGTTTTAGCACAACAGCAGGGAGACAGCACACACTGCGGCCTCTGCACTGACCTCTTCAGCAGGTAGGGGTCAAAGGGGAAGAAGGTGTCCAGAGGATTGGTGTTGGTGGACAGTGAGTCCCCGCCCACGGAGCTCCTGATGATCGGCAGCTGCTGCCGGTTGTTCCGCTCGATGATGGTGTAGCAGAACACCAGCTGATACTTCCTGGAGGAACAGACAAGAGAATGGCTTTACTGTCGCTGCAGACCCGGAGGGGTGTGTGTGTGTGTGTGTGTGTGTGTGTGTGTGTGTGTCTGTGTGTGAGTAAGAGAGAGAGATCTGTGGTGTGTTTTACCTGGTGATGGCAGCGAACATGTTAGTGACGGCTGGCAGACAGACTTTCAGAGGGTTTAACTGGCACATCACGATCCGCTCCAGATTCAGACTCTGCAGGTACGCCAAACCTGACACACAACACAGAGTCATGGGTTTAGGGGTCTCCATAACAACGCGGTACCCAGCCCTCAAGTACCATATCTGAACTGGTAAAGGGCTTTGGGTTTCTCATAAACCATCATCCTGTATCAGCAGCTTCAGGATCAGGCTGATGCTCCACTGCCTGAACTGAACAGGGAGAACAGCGTCTCCGTCATTCCCACTCCGGGCCAGAGCGCTGCTGCTGCTACTGCACTATGGAGGTTTGGTGGTGGAGCTGCAGGAGGAGAACCTCTCTCCAGAACTGCTGTGTAACGCTGCAGAACCCATAGAGTCATATTAGTGTAGAATCCTGTAGTATTACTCTACCACCTCAGCCCACATGCTGCTCCACCTTCAGATCAAGCTTCTGCAGCTTGTCTCAGATTTTCCAGAAATGCTCGTGTACAACCGTCCATGAGGGGGCGCTCAGAGCGTGAATTACTCCTCAACTGTAGGGGGAGCTCAAGAGCAACTAATACTAATTATCTCAGAAACGAGTACATTAGATGTACTCGTGAGGTGAGCATCAGTGAGGTCAGGTTCTGAGGTTGGATGATTAGTTCTGCCACTCCAACTTATCCCGAAAGTACTGGACAGAGCTCCATCATCCCTCTAGAGAACCCCCACAGCCCAATGCTGAGGGGCTTTATACCCCTCTAGCCCAAGCTCTGCACTGGGTACGTGACATTAGGGGTCAGGAAAAGGGTGTCCATAAGTATTGGGACATGTAGAGTAGCATTTTCAGAGAACAATGATATTTAGGCTTAATCTGGTCAGGTGTGAAATTCAAGGTGTCCACAGATTTATTTTTTGCAGAAGCAGTGAGTGAGAAGCTGTAGAATCTGCAGACACACCTTTCTTCATGTTGCCCTCCAGTATGGCCCTGTGTCTGAAGATGAGCGTGTAGAAGACGGCCTGGCAGGTGGAGTAGAACGGTCCGTGCAGAGAAACGTCACAGAACGCCTTGGAGCCCGAGTCCTGGCTGTCTATGTACAGATGGAGCCACGGAACCAGCAGGTCCAGACAGGCCCGCACCGTCCTAGAGAAACACACACACACACACACACACACACACACACACACACACACACACAGAGAGACAACCATGATGTTTAAAGAAAAGTTTAAGAACCTCCACAGACAAAACCTTATCACTGCATTTAAACATCTCTTTTATTTGTATCCCTTTTTTTTTTTTTTTTTTTTTTTTTTACATTAAGCATCTTTTTATCTCTCACGAATCTTTTTTAAAAATATGGATCTTGTGGCATGTGTGTGTAAATAAATACATTACATCCACACTATATTAACTATATTAGTGTGTGTGTGTGTGTTTTTTTTTTTTTTTTTTAATCCAGTATGAATCTGCTGTGTGTGGTTATTTACAGTCTGGCAGTAATAAGTATTGAGTGATTTTTATCCAGTATGAATCTGCAGAGCTTTTGCAGTCTGACTGATTTTAACCTCATCTGGGAAACTTTTCTCCAGCATGAGGGGCAGCAGAAATAGAGGTACGTACGCGATGGGCAGGAACTTTGCTCTGGCTAGGAAACTGCCCATATACCCAGCAGCAGCCTGTCTGAGCACCGGGGGCTGGGAGGGGCTCTGCAGGAACTTCCACAGGTGATCCAAAAATGCCTCTGCCAAACCCTAAACAACAGAAGAGGAACATTTACACTTCCAGAACAAACCAGGGCTGCCCAGCCACCTTCCTGAAGGCTTTCGCTCCAATCCTGAAACCCATTTAACCAATTTAACACTTGTATAATAGAATATTTATGACGGCAAGTCTAACAAGGGGGGAGGTGAGGGACAAAAGGACCTATGGATATCCCTCACATTCGGCTTAGATTCCCCAGCAAAACTGGGAAAATGAAAGTTAGACATTAGACAGACACCTCTCTTATTTACAGATCTATTATACTGTAAATAAGACCAAAAATCCAAAATCATAA
Source organism: Salminus brasiliensis (assembly GCF_030463535.1). Lineage (NCBI taxonomy): Eukaryota > Metazoa > Chordata > Actinopteri > Characiformes > Bryconidae > Salminus > Salminus brasiliensis. Next base: position 38,799,159 of record NC_132889.1, on the reverse strand, counting down.
CCCAGCATTTGTGCTCTACCCACTCCATAATCGGTGCACATCGGTGCTTGGGCCACTTCTGATCTGAAGGCAGATGCTCGGCTCTCAGTTCTGATTGGCCCATAAAAATCCAACCTGTGGTTTGGGGAATAGTAGGCGTGGCCTGCTGATGTAACATCGGCTGTTACAGCCTGGGTTTAGGGGTCTGCGAGCTGCGAGCTGTAACATCGGCTGTGTTGGAGTGTGTGTGGTGTGGTCACTTACCAGGCGGAAGCTGCACAGGTAGAACACGCAGTACTGCACGTGGCAGGACGCATGTGTGGGCAGCACCAGCTTGTCAAACACATACACCAGGTCTCTGTAGACACCTTTAGCCCTCTCCACATCCAGAGAACCTGCAAAGGACAGTCCTCTGTGTGTTATTGCTTCCTACGGTCATTACACACTCTCACACACACACTCACACACTCACACACACACTCACACACACACTCACACACACACTCACACACACACTCACACACACACTCACACACACACTCAGCAGCTGATCTGGAGTCATTTTAAATGGTAAACCACTGTCACTCTTGGACCCGACCTGATCCATGAAGATGACGGCTACCACTGGATAGTTTTTGGGAGGTTTATGAAGGGCATGTTATTAGTTATTAGCGTCAATTACCATTACCATCAATATGACACATGTCTTTAATGAAGGCCAGCAGGACGCTCATGAGGGTGTCCAGTCTTTCTGCTACAGGGTGAAGCATTGGCGTCCCATCCACAGGCTGGGAGCTCTTCACTGGAGAATCGTCATCATCATCCTGACAAACAGAGAGAGAGAGAGAGAGAGAGAGAGAGAGAGAGAGAGAGAGAGAGAGAGAGAGAGAGAGAGCGCAAGCTAACATTCAAAAGATTGTCCAGTGTCTGTTAGCAACATTAACCAAGCATCTGACAGACTGTAATGCACCACAGGAAGTGTAGGGGGCGCTCTATAATGCTCTATAATGTTCATATGATCCTCAAGCTCATTCTGACAGACTGTAATGCACCACAGGAAGCGTAGGGGGGCGCTCTATAATGCTCTATAATGTTCATATAATCTACACGCTCACTCTGACACTGTAATACACTACAGGAAGCGTAGGGGGCGCTCTATAATGCTCTATAATGTTCATATGATCTACACGCTCACTCTGACAGACTGTAATACACTAGAGGAAGCATAGGGGGCGCTCTATAATGCTCTATAATGTTCATATGATCCACACACTCATTCTGACAGACTGTAATACACTACAGGAAGCGTAGGGGGCGCTCTATAATGCTCTATAATGTTCATATGATTCACACGCTCATTCTGACATACTGTAATACACTACAGGAGGCTCTGAAACTCACCATGTCGAATAGGAAATCCTCCTGAGATTCTGCGCTCTGGTTCTGTCGACCTGAGCTCTCCACATCCTCAACCTCGCTGCGGGGGGCGCTCACCTATAAACAAAATTGCTTAGAGCTCAGAATATGAAGGCCTCTCCCAGTACAGTAGAGTAAGAAGGGAAAGAAGAGAAGACTCTTACATCCAGCGTGAGCATTTTGCTGATGATGAGCTCCAGCACGTCCCTCCTCAATGTGGGGATATACACCACAATCCTCAGCAGGTTATGGACATAACACTCCTACATAAACACACACACACCTTCACCATACTGTACATCAGGAATTAGAAGAGCTGCTGTTAACCCCGCCACCGTACCCAAATGTAGTCAGCGTTTGGTGTCTGAAGTTACACTGGAGCTGTTCTAGATAACAGAGTCCTACAGTGTCCAAAACCACATAATCAAGTCTATTAGAGGTTAATGAACACCTCCTGAACACCTCCACACGCTTTGAGCAGTGTTCTGCAAGGATGAGTAATTCTGAGTGTAATTCAATTTAACTCCACTGCAGTAAACACAAATCAGGCTTTCAGCGCCCCCTCATGGACAGCTGTACACGTGCATTTCTGGACAGTCTGAGAGCTGTAGGGTAACACTACAGGATTTTACACGAATATGACTCTATGGGTTCTGCAGCGTTACACAGCAGCAGTTGTGGAGAGAGGTTCTCCTCTTACAGCTCCACCACCAAAGCTCCATAGTGCAGTAGCAGCAGTGCTCCGGCCCGGAGTGGGAATGATGGAGACGCCCTTCTCCCTGTTCAGTTCAGGCAGTGGAGAATCAGCATGATCCTGAAGCTTCTGAGTTAAGGTGGCGCTGATACAGGACAATGGTGTAGGTATGGACACAGCTCAGGCTTCAGGTGCTGCTGCTCTTTGTAGCTTTGTGCCGTATTTTAGTCGGATACGCTAAGAAAGCAAACTTCAGACACCAAATGTGACTTGGCTGATGGACTACATTTGGGGAAAATTGAAATGAGGGAAAATGTGTACTGGAAAAAGGACACTGAGCTTACCAGCACTCTGGGAGATTTCTGCACGAAAGGAAAGTTCTCACTGAGGATTGGCATCAGGAACCGGCTGGTTCTGTACACAAAACAGTCAGGCTTTAATCTCAGACTGAATAAAGAACCTGTGCATGTGTTGGTGTTTTAGCATTACTTACGACGGGGCATATCTTGCAATCATCTGCAGCGCCTGATGACACTGATCAAATATCCTGGGGAGGTCTAAATAAACATAATATAAGGTTTAATTACATTAAAATATTAAAATAAACTTAAGTAAACAGAAAGTCAGTGGTCAGTGAGAGTGTCTACCTGTAATTAACTCTATATAACATTAGAATAAACCCTAATAAACAAAGTCAGTGATCAGTGAGAGTGTCTACCTGTTATTAACTCTATATAACATTAGAATAAACCCAAATAAACATAAAGTCAGTGGTCAGTGAGAGTGTCTACCTGTAATTAACTCTATATAACATTAGAATAAACCCTAATAAACATAAAGTCAGTGGTCAGTGAGAGTGTCTACCTGTTATTAACTCTATATAACATTAGAATAAACCCAAATAAACAAAGTCAGTGATCAGTGAGAGTGTCTACCTGTAATTAACTCTATATAACATTAGAATAAACCCAAATAAACAAAGTCAGTGATCAGTGAGAGTTAATTATTATTATATATATAAAATATATATATTAAATATATTATTATATATATAAAGTTATACATACATATATATATATATATATATATATATATATATATATATATATATATATATATATATATATATATAAAGTTAATTATTATTATATAAATTAATTATCACTGTTTTAGGGACAATCTTTGTTTTACATTTTATACAACTGGATCAATGAGCCTTCTAACCAATCACTGGAGGTTTTACTGAGGGATGCGATCATTCTGAACAATCACAGACCTTCTGAGGTGGTTTGATGGATCAAAGAGATAAAATGACAAAGAAAAATATAATTAAAAAATATTCTATTTTCCTTTTTTTGGTTTGGTGTTTTATATGAATATAGGTTTGAAGACAATGTCGGGTACTGGCCCTTTAACCCTGCCAGAGTGCTTGAACATAGCTGAAGCACAAATGGAATCCCAGTGTGGACCAGTATAATCCCAGTGTGGCGCTCGGCCCATGCTGGGCAGCCCTGACTTTAGGAACTTTAGGAAAAGGGACTTACCCTCGTCGTCGTCGTCAGAATCGGAGATATCCACGTTTCCTTCCTGGATTCGTATTCTCTCTACAAGAGTCGAGAGTCTGATTAATCATCACTGATCACAGATCAATAACACACTCAGCCAGAGACCAGAGAACGACACTCACTGGGAGTGAAACTGGAGACCAGCATTCTGAGACACGGCCGGAGGAAAACCGTCTGCGCGGAGATGAGGTTACCCAGGAACGCCAAATACTCGTCCACCACAGCCGGACTCCGGCCCAGCCACGGCAGCCTCTGATCAGGAGAGAGAGAGAGAGAGAGAGACACACACACACACACACACACACACACACACTCTTACTTTAGACCAACTGTTAAAAAGGACACACTATCAGCTTGTGATGGCACGTCATTCTGTCCATTTATTTTTGCCAGGTCTCTCATTTCTTCTTAATAGGCCTGATCATGAGTACACAGGTGTCACAAGAGTGAGTGAACGAATGAACACATGAACGAGCAAATTAATGAATGAGTGAGTGTACAAGTGAGCTAATGAGTGAACAAGTGAGTGAGCAACCAAGTGAGCTAATGAGTGAGAGAGCAAATAAATGAGTAAGTGAGTGAACAAGTGAGTGAACGAGAGAGCTAATGAGTGACTAACTAGGTGAGCTAACGAGTGAGTGGGTGACCTAATAAATGAGTCAGTGAGTGAACGAGTGAGTAACTAAATGAACAACTAGGTGACCTAATGAGTGAGTGAGCAAGCTAACGAGTGAGTGAGTGAACAAGTGAGTAAGTGAGTGAACAACTAGGTGAACTAATGAGTGAGTGTTTAAGTGAGTGAGTAAACAAACAAGTGAACAAGGGAGCAAGTCAACAACTGAGTGAGCTAATGAGTGAGTAAGTAAGTGAGTGAGCGAGTGAGTGAGTGAGTGAGATGAGAACTCTTACCAGAACCGAATGGATCAGCTGCTCGTGTTCTTTCCCCAGCTGAGTGACGCAGCTCCTGAACTCCTGCAGCCAGTTAATAATCTGAGCATCCTGCAACAGGAGAGGTGGGGAGGGACAGAGGGTCAGTGTGGGTCAGAGTGGGTCAGTGTGGGTCAGTGTGGGTCGTAAACTTCTTACTCATTTTCATTTAACTGATGTAAAACTGCTCCTACCTTAATGTCGGGGTCGGCGAGTTGATGCTTTATCAGCTCATAATCACTCGTATCTCCCTTAAACACACAACACACACCATCAGAAGCTCAGTCAGCCCCCCATACTCCTCACTGCCTCACAGCCTCAGCTCACTGATCACTGAAGAGCGATCACTGACGGCCTGTAGTATGAGCCGATACCAATTTAATCCGCCCAATCTAATCCGAGCCTAATGCAGAGTATCATCTGATACCAATGCTGATCCAAATACCTTAATGCTGGCTATCGACTGATGACAATCTGATCAGAGTAGCGTGATGCTGAATATCAGCTGATACAGATACAGATCATACAAATACTTTAATGTCTAATTTCTGAGCTTAATGCTGAGCATTTTCTGATATGGATTCAGAGCACCTTAAAAAAACGAGTTTTTAAGTCAGTCAAAGCTCTAGAACCACAGATATCACATTAGGTTCTCACGTTCCACTGTACAACAGTTCCACACTGCAGACTCTAAACTGCTCTGTTACTTTCTGAGAAAGCACTTCTTTATTATTGATTATTAATCAGTTGTCACTACTTAATCACCCACCTACTGTCATTATTACTATTATCATTATCCAGAATTGCACTCACCTGTTTCACCTTGGCTAATGTGTTGCTCACACTGCTTCCAAATCGCACAGTTTTCATTGGTGGACTGTTCATAAAATCTCGCTCCACTTCCATATCGGACTGATCGCTGATCCTCGGCTTCAATCTGGAAAACATTATTGATCATAATAAGCAGGATTATGTTAAAGATAAAAGAGCAGTAAGTGATTCTGTAGATACATACAGGTTTTTACACAAAACATTGTTTAGTAAATGCTCCAAACACACATTTATTATTATTATTATTAATATTCAGTTTTAGGAGTCAGCTCATTTTTTTAATAAAAGTTTTTGTTAAATTAAATTATTTAAACCCTCTATAGGGTTTGGCAGAGGACTGTTTGCTTTTGTTTAGCTACTTTTAGTGACATTTCTAACAGCTATAAACTAAAACGCGTATGTACTAAAATATATTTCAATATTTAAAAAGCACATTTTAGTGTTTTGAGGTTTTGAGGTCTTGCCGTGTTGAGGTTGAGGTCAGGCGGCTTATTTTTGGAACTGTCCGTTCCACCTTAAATAGGCTCCAGTCGCAGTCCGGCGACTGAGGCGGAAGGCAGACCGCGGCACCATTTAAGGTGGAACTGACAATTACAGAAAGAAGACAGCTAGCGATCAAAATATGAACTTACATTCCGTGTCAGCAGATTATTTACAGAAGTCCTAAACATACACACCCTTCCTCATGTGCGCAGAGCTGTGTTCAGCCTGTTAACCCTCCTGTGTCTCTAATAAACAAGCCCTGGCGTGTTCCCTGCAGGGTGACAGGCTAGCTATAGCTACTTCGCTAAAGGACCGATACACCAGCTACAGCCTGGCCGTTTAACTGCCGTAAGACCGAAACACATAAGTGACGTACCTGAGAAACATAAACGCGCTGATAAACTCCTTAATTTACATGATTTTAATAATTCTACATAAAGCTGGAGAACCACATGCGCCATGCCGGACTTCTCACAACAAGAACCATGGCTCTAAACTCCGACAGCGCCCCCATCGACCTGGAGTAACAACATGGCCAAAACAACACAACACACTTTAATTAAATCATACAAAAATAAACATTTTGGCACTCAATAAATGTTCATCCTAATGTAGCTATATTTAGCATTAGATTATACCCGGTTTGTGCTTATTTGTGTTTTCAATTTTAGCACGAATACATAGATACATAGCTAGCTAAATATTAAAGGGGAAGTCCACCAAGTTGATCAAACTGTCTGCATCATTCAGAGAGCAAAATGAAGCCATTTAGAGTGAGGTTTACTGTGAGATTGTGCTTCATTGTGGGAAAAAATACAATCTCAGTTTTCTTTACAGTGCTGGTGAATGGAACCAGGAGTCGGTCGCCATGACTACAACACAGATACAGCCCATATTTTATTTCCTAGCCAAACCCACCAGTGCAGCTACATGAGTCTTCTGAGTTTTATAAGGAATGATGATGATGATGATGATGATGGTGGTAAAACAGTTGAGAATCTGAACTAATCCAGTTTTCTTTAGGGACTACTTTCTGTAGCCGCACTACACCCTGCAGCATGTATCCCTCCACCATTTTAATGATCTGGTTCTAAAAGCAGGTTCTAGAGTTGAGCTCTTCTCAGAACTCTGGTAGAACCGTGTCTCAGGCATCAGGCAGCGTCTTCATCACCATTAGGTGAAGAACTTTCTGTGAGGAGCTTTTAGTAGAGCTTCAGACGTCTGCTTCCCTTCACCTCCAATGTAGAACCACAGCTCTGACTGGGGGAGCTTATCTAGAACCCCCTCTAAACCCCTCACTCTGACTGACTCATGACTTAAACTGTTTAATTTTGCAGAGTTTTGTGGAGTCACAGACAGATGGTGCTGGTTTCTGATGGTCAAGGTGGTTGACCATGGTTCTGGAAAACCAGCAGATTAAACTGGTTTACCAGCTTAGCTTTAGCTTAGCATAACATTTGCTCACCAGAATGACCAACCTGACTAAGCTTGACGACAAGCTGGTTGTATTGGTTGACTAGTTTGCTAAAGCTGGTCATGACAGTCATGGTGGTCAACCAGTCTGGTCATTGCTGGTTGCACTGGTCTGCAAGTTTGGTACATAGAGGTAAACCAGCTAAACCATCCAACTCAATTGAAAGCATATAAGAGCTATGCTGGTTAACCAGTTTGAGCCGGTCAGTCTGATAATCCTAACCCTGCGGACTGTTCAGTAGTGTGTGTGTGTGTGTGTCGCCGTTGGGCAGCAGCTGTGATCTGAATTGCAGATGAATGGCATAAATCTCAGAGTGCGGCCCAACCGTGGGAGGACTCTAGTTAAAAATAAACAGAGCGGGCTGGACGGAAACGGCTCACCCTGCCACCCTCCACGACTCTCCACACCTCCACCAGCTGTTCCTCAATTTACACGAGCAAACAGAAGATAAGAGGAGGTCTCTGTACAGAACCGCACCGCACTCCTCACCGGGCAAAGGTTCTGAGCATCACTTCACTCAGAAAAGACGTTTCTGGGCTGGAATGAGTCTCAAACAGCAGATTTAGAAAAATACAGCTCAGTTTATTCATTATTCCACAAGGCCTCTGGAGTCAGTGTGTGTTCTCACAACGAACCGAACACACTTCTATTAAAATGAGCACAGAGACACACGAGCCAGGGCCTGGAGAGCTACTGTAGTCTCTTCAAATGAGAAACACAACACATAAACATCAGTAGAATCACACGTGTTCATGCGACTTAAAGAAATAGGCTGAAAATGGTAAATAATGAAAAATCTCATAACATTTAACATCATTTCTAGGTAAAACTAAAAAAAATAAACAGATTAAAATTGTGATATGGACAAATATGGATTACTGATCAGAATGTGAACCAGCTCATCAATAATCTTTAATTTACTAGATTTAGACAATCTGCCCAACCCTGAGTCTGAAGTCTGAATGAAAAAAAAATATCTAAACAGATACTGTAAACAAATTAGCATAAACAACAACAACAAATCAACGAGTGTATGAATCTTTCAGTGCCTCTTCTGAGCAAAGCTGAATAAAACAAGAGATAAAACACAACACAGAACCCAAAGTAGCGGTGGTCCCCCCTGCACTTCTCCGTCAGCTGGATCATTATTGCCGCAGGTACAGGTGTTACACACCATTTTTCCATCTGACATTTCAAGTGTGTGTGGTTTTTACACTGGGCAGGTCTTCAGTATAAAGGGGTTAATGGTTAACAGACTGATAAGAGCGCTAATCGTGCTCTCGTTCCTCTGAGGACTGTACTTCCTCCACCTCAGACGATTCCCATTTCTGAGGGAAACACAACAGCAGAGTCTCAACAGTGCACTGAATTATCAGCCCTACAGACACCAGACTGATGAACAGCACAGGTACCTAAGTGCAGGTCACGTTACAGTCCTGCAGAGTCGACTGTGCAAATAATAATAATAATAATAATAATAATAATAAAAATCATACACATTTTATCTGAGAATTTGTTTCACTGTGTGATTTAAACTATATTTCTATAATTGTGAAAATAATAAGTAGCCAAAACCGAAAACAAATGAACCATTTTCATACCACTTTTACCATTTTGTAATAAAAATAATATTTTGTGTCAATAATTATTTAACATTTAGTGAAATTTAAACTAACATTAGCCAGTCGAAGAAACACTACTGACGGTGTAATGTGAATTAGCATAACTATAAAACAAATAAAAGCATTCACATCTTAATTATTAGACGTAAACTTTCGTTTAAATACGTATTTAATTTTAAACAATTATTTAAATGACATTAATTGAAATTTAAATCTAAAGGGTGGTGAAGCATTGATAAAATTAGCTAGTCAATGAAGCACTATTGATGCTAACATGTGAGTTAGCATAATTTCTATAAACAAAATAAATGCATTCAAATGTTTAGTTTTAAAGATTTATTCCATAATTATGTCATTTATTCTGACTTTGAATAAAAATGAAACATAATGGGCTGCAAACATTGAGGAACTTACTAACACTAACACTACTGATGCTAACATGTGAGTTAGCATCATTTCTATTAACAAAATGAATGCATTTACATTTTTACCAAAAATGTATATCTTAATGTTGTAATTTAATTAGACTTTTAATACAATTAAACATAATGGACTGCAAAGGAAAATAGAGGAAGATAACACTACTGATGCTAACATGTGAGTTAGCATATTTTCTGTAATCACAACAAAGCTATACACGTCTAAACTAACATGTTTACCTTATTGTAATTAAAATAACAGTGACTGCAATTAAAGATTTAACATTACATTATACTACTGATGCAACTGTATGTAATTTAGCTGAATTTCTTTAAACAAAATAAATGCATTTAATTTTTTACTAAAGATTTATACCTTAATGTTATTTATTTTCACTTTCAAATTTAAAATGAAACATAATGGTCTGCAAAAACTGAGGAACTTACTAACACTACTGATGCTAACATGTGAGTTTATTATATTATATATATAGTGTATATATATAGTATATATTTTCTATAATCACAACAAAGGTATACACATCTAAAGTGAACATGTTTACCTTATTGTTGTAATTAAAATAACAGCGAGTGCAATTATTGTTTTTTCTCTACTGATGCTAATATGTAATTTAGCAGAATTTCTATAAACCAAATAAATGCATTTTATTTTTTTTACTAAAGATTTATACCATAATGATGTCATTTATTATTCCATTATACCTTAATTTAATGTCATATTTATTTTAAAATTGAACATAATGGTCTGCAAAAACTGAAGAACTTACTGAGACAAACATTACTGATTAAAATGAAAATAACAGTGACTGCAATGAAATATTTTTCACTACTGATGCTAATATGTAATTTAGCAGAATGTCTATAAACAAAATTAAAGCATTTAATGTTTTACTAAAGATTTCTACCGTAATGTTGTCATTTATTTTCACTTTCAATTTTAAAATTGAACATAATGGTCTGCAAAAACTGAAGAACTTACAGAGACAAACATTACTGATTAAAATGAAAATAACACTACTGATGCTAATATGTGATTTATCAGAATTTCTATAAACCAAATACATGCATACACTCTTAACTGAGTGTATACCTTCATTTAAATAATAATAATCCATGAAATGAAGAGATTTTGAGAGATTTGCACCATCACAATAATCCTAAGCGACCCCACGTGGTGTCCCTTGCTGAGGAGCAGGAGGTCAGGAGGTGGAGTGGGTCACATGGCTGAGGTGTGGGGGCTCTCCACCGCGGACACGGACTCACAGACAGTGCTCAGATCTTCTGCATTCATGGCCAAAGTCACCGGGCCTGCCCTCCTCCCAGCTCTGGCTCCTCCAGCGGTGGTGTTGCTGGGTGGGTTCCTCCTCAGAGACGACCTGATCCCGCTGGACAGGCGGCTGGAGAACCTCCTCAGCGCCCCACCCAGACCTTTCTCCTTCTTCAGCAGGCCCACGTCGTCCTCCAGCTGCTCCGGGGGAACCTCGATGTTGCCCGTGTACCAGAAGACCCACCAGATGAGGCTGAGGAAGATCACGATGGCTCCGGCGTAGATGAGAAAGTCGTAGAAGAACAGATCCGCGAACACGCCCAGCAGCAGGACGAGCAGGCCCAGGGAGTCGAACACCACAGCCAGCCAGAAGGCCCAGGAGCACCGGCCGAGACCCCCGAAGACCTCCTCCATGGCGAGAAAGCGGCTGTTGGCTGGATTTTCTGACCTCAAACTGGCATTAGCTTCAAGCTAAGGCTGCAAACGCTTGGTGTGAGTGTGTGTGTGTGTGTGTGTGTGTGTGTGTACAGGTGAAGCCCAGGTGAGGAGGAAGAGGAGGAGGAGGAGGAGGGAGTGGCAACGGCAGGTAGGAAGTGAGACTAAAGGCTGAAGTACTGAAGCCTCTAATACAAAGTTTCAGATCCACCTTAAATAAAGCAGCACTTCCCCTCTGGCTTCTGTAATACTGTAGTTTATTATATGATTATTATACTATATTATTATTATTATATTATTATTATTATTATAAATGTTGTGGATTTGTGGGACAAATCTGATAGAGGGAGACAATAAAACCCTGTTAAAATAATCTAAAAACATATATTAAAACATTAATATATAACATAACATAATATATATTTTTATAAAACATTATTTGACATTTTAGCGTGTTTATAGTTTAAATAATGAATATTACAATTTTCACAAAAAATGTTTTTCGTAAGAGTAATCATTCCCGTACACATTACAATTTTCAGATATGTCAACATAAACAAAAACATTTTAATTCATTTTTTATTATTATTTATTTTCTCCCACATCAGGCTCAAAATTCATATTCATATTATCCTTTTTATTCACACATGGGAACGACATTCCCAATATAAGGCAACAGGAATTATTTTATTCTGAATATGAATCCATGTGTCTGAATAAAAAGCATAATAATAGGATATAATATTAGGAATTAATATATAATAGAATTATAATTATAAGAATGTTATGCCTGAAGTGAGAAAATACATTTTTGGAGGATGAACACAATATTTCATCTTCATCATTTTTTAATAATTTAAAAAAGCAAATCTGTCATTTTTGTTTTTGTTTGATGTTTTAGGGGAAATTTGACCAGTCAGGATTATTTAGTCAGCGGTATCTGGGCAAATACAGCTAATCGAGCTCTCCCATTGGTTGGCTTTACTGAGTAAGCCTGAAGGCCTAATTGTGAACTGACAGGTTTACACTGGGTGCTTTATCCTTGAGGTTCTAGATAGTTCTAGAGCTGCTGCAAAACTGCTAGCTAGATACATACATACTAATAAATGTGTATTGTTGTTAGCTTAGCGCTAACATACTATTAGAATCTCATAGGGGGGCTAGCAGAAGTTAGCATTGTGGTGCTGCTGGTCCCAGTTACACCCAAAGTGCAATTATTAAATAAATAAAATAATAATACTAATAAATCTGGAATATAAGAAGGGGAAATTTTAATTGAATGAATTTTTAATTATGAAATAAATTGATGGTAGTATAATAAAGTGTCCAGGTGTGGGTAAAGTGTCTCAGTGGCGTAACACACTCCCCGTCCCGTCCTGAGAGAAGCTCCACTACAGGTTTGGTCAGGTTCGGTCTTTTCAGGCTCTGCAGGCGGTTCTGTGAGCCCTGAGTGGGTTCACCTGATCAACAGGTGACCATAGACAGGTAAATCACCCCACCTACTGGCCTCCACGGCTGTTCGCAGGTAGTTACACTCAGTAAGCACCTGGAGCCTGTTGTGGCCTCCTGTAGCGAAATCACTGCAGAGTTACTGTCGCCTTTCTGTCAGCTCCAACCCGGCTGACCATTCTTACTGGACCTCCTGGTTTCTGCTGCTCACTGGATGTGCTCACTCAGACCAGCACAGTCTGCTGGTCGCATTTGTCCCATTCTGACGCTTGGTGTGAACCTGAACCTGAAGTTACCTGAAGCTGCTGGACTAACTCTCCTGTCTTTCTCTCTCCTATGTGCTGCGCTGCCCCCTGCTGTCTGCCTGCTGCTGATACAAGTCCATCCATTGGATCCTGTCATGCTGTACATGACATTCTCCTGCACAGCTTGTGTTTTTTCCTCCTCTGTTTTCTCTCTCTTTCTTTCTCATGTACTGAGATGCCGGTTCCAACTGTTCCATCTGGGTTCCGCCTGACCCGGCTCTCCACTCCACCCTCCTGCCCGCTGTCCTGCTCTGGGGCCTCTGGGGCCTTGGCTCCTTCTCACCCCCCTCCCGGCAGGACTCTGCTTCTGACTGTTTACCTGCAGGACTTTATCCTCTTACTCACATTTCCATCCTGTTTGGCTTGACTCCACTTTTATCTTTTCATTTCTCTTAATTCAGTTCAGTTTTATTGTTGTTTTTATTATTGTTTTTATTCCTCTTTTGATTTGTATTATTATGATCCAGGGTCGACCTGAGGAGGACGGGTTTCTCTCAAGGTTTCTTCCTCTCGACCCGAGGGAGGTTTTCCTTGCCACTGCTGCCACTAACTTTCTCAAAAGAGGCTCGGACCCGGATCCCTGGAAAGCTGCTTTGTGACAACATTCATGGTAAAAAGCCTAAATAACTACAATTAAATTGAACTGAAATAACTGCACGCATGAGTAGGTGTACAGGCGCTCCTTATACAGCACTGTGAGCACAATAATGTCCAGATAAAGAGGGTTTCCCCATTAAGGAACCCCTTTTTAAGAGTGTAGCCACAGTGGAACCCTCTTTGGTGGAAGATAGAACCAACTACAGGAGTCATGGTTGTATATTGAATCACTTCCTTTATTAAATAAGCCTTGAAGAACACCTTTTCTTAGTAGTAGAACCTTCTCTGGTGTTCGATAGAACCATTTAAAAAGGGCTCGAACCCTTTTGTGGTTCATGGAGAATCATTTGATAAGATTTGGTATTGTCTTTACTAAAGAAGCCCTAAAGAACCACCACTAGGGTTCTGGTGGACTTAGTAACTAATTAATTAAATACAGTAATACTAAAATAAAATGGAAACAGGAGGATTAAGATGCTATTTATATTTTTTTAACATCACATGATTCATAAAAAATAAATCCACAAACACAGTTAGTGTTGATTTTCAGTTTTACTCAGTTTGTCTTATTAACACCAACAACAATCACAGTAGGATAAATAACCCCAAATAAAGGCAGATTTCTTACAGCTATAATTTACACAAACTTCTCAATTCTGAGACACAGAACCAGAGAGACCCGACCACAGCATCTCAAACTGAATTGAATGGAAGCAGGCGTCGGTTACCATGACTACAACACAGGTACAGCCCATAATTTATCTCCTATCCAAACCCACCAGTGCAGCTACACGAGTCTTCTGAGTTTTATATGGAATGATGATGATGATGATGATGAAGGTAAAACAGTGAATAGAGAATCTGAACTAATGCAGTTTTCTTTAGGGACTACTTTCTGTAGCCGCACTACACCCTGCAGCATGTATCCCTCCACCATTTTAATGATCTGGTTCTAAAAGCAGGTTCTAGAGTCGAACTCTTCTCAGAACTCTGGTAGAACCGTGTCTCAGGCATCAGGCAGTGTCTTCATCACCATTAGGTGAAGAACTTTCTGTGAGGAGCTTTTATTATTAGAGCTTCAGACGTCTGGTTCCCTTCACCTCCACTGTAGAACCACAGCTCTGACTGGGGGAGCTTATCTAGAACCTCCACTGTAGAACTCCAGCTCTGACTGGGGGAGCTTATCTAGAACCACCCCAAACCTAGCAAAGCCCACCCTGACTGACTCTGTTTACATCCTAACCAGTCAATTATACATCAGTGGACTTTCCCTTTTGACTGAAACCAAATCTAACCATACAGACCAAATCTGATTATTGATCATTGACCCTCTTACAAAAGTAATATTTAAGTGTAATGCCATCATTACGTAATTAATTACAAAGTTACTTAAGTACTTTATTACATTCCGCTTTGTAAGGTACAGATCAGTCTTATTTTTGTTTATTTTTCTGAACACGTCAGCATGACGTTACCAGTTCAGAGGAAGACTGATTGGATCTTTGCATAGAATATGTTAAGTCTCACACCAATCAGCCATAACATTAAAACCACCTGCCCAGCATAGTGTGGTATCTCCTTGTGCCGCCAGCACAGCTGTGACCCGTCAAGACATGGACTCCACAAGATCTCAGAAGGTGTTCTGTAGTATCTATCATCCTTACATCCTGTAAGTTGTGAGGTGGGCGGGGCCTCCATGAGCATCAGTGAGAGCCTAGGGCGCCCATGACCATGTCGCTGGTTCACCGGTTCAATTGGTAGGTACTGACCACTGCATACCAGGCATACTCCACAAGACCTTCCTGATGTTCTGGAGATGTTCTGACCCTTTCTTGTCAAAGTGTCTCGTCTTTCAACACATCACCTTCAAGACCTGCCTGTTCACAATTGCTGCCTGATAAATCCACCCCTTGACAGGAGCCACTGGAACCACTTCACCAGGCAGTGGTTTTAATGTTATGGCAGTCTGTGTGAGCCAGAAGCACTAAGAAGACAGAACTGTGGTTACAGGCTGTAATTCCAACAAACCATAAATATCCTCAGACTCAGAACGCTCAGAAAACACGGGGGTCGTCATGTGTACATGTGCAGCATAAGGTATTGAGGTTCAATGGCAGCCTGATGTGGTAAGAGATGCAGTATTTCAAGTCAAGGAATGATTAAAATCTATAAATTAAATAAATACGCAGTAATACACACACACACAACCATACAGACCCTCATCCAGCTCATATATTCATACACAGATAAATAATAATGATAATATTAATGACTTGCGGCCCTATTTTAGCGATCTTTTGGCAAGCCGCCAACTGTGCACCACACCTCTTGATTTAGGGGGTGTATCGGTCTGTCTTTGCGAAATGCACAAAAGTCATGTACTGAGTCTCTTAATTAATCATTGTGTCAGTGTGTCGCTCGCCATCCCTTTAAGAGCCAGGTGCGGTCTGAATGACCTTGGCAGGTTGCTATTTCAGTGGTGTAAAGCATGGGGGGGGGGTGTACGAGCGTCGGGCCCCTCATTTCGAGACCACCGCAGATATTTTCACAAGGACCGTCGCTATTTAAACGTCGCAGACGGAAGGCGTGACAATAGACTGTTGGCGGGGTGTAAGATAGGGCCCTGTGTGTTTTGAGCACCTTTACAAATGGGTTTAAAGGTAAACTACAAAGACAAACAGAAACCGGTACTGAACTGCAATATTAAAGTGATAAATATTATTATTATTAATATTATTATTATTTTAAGTTCATCCACAGAAACACCTTTACCCAGCTACCTTTACCTGTACTCCATCAGTCAAGAGGACACTGCTTCTTTAGTTCTACACTGGAGCCGCGAGGCTAACCTGCCTAACAAGCACTAGGAGCACTGTGTACACAAATGAGCATGGTGCTAATCTGACACTGTATGACTCTGTTATCTAGAACATGGACAGAAGGACGGAGCGGCGTGATGCTGGGTGTGTTTATAGGTCACAGTGGGTCACACAGGAAGCAGGGCTGTTTGGCCCTTTCCACACCCTGGGTGTTATTGGGATACTTTTGCTGGGGATCTTCAGGCTTTTCCAGTTCTGGGTTTTCCTGAAAGTGTCGTTAAACAGGTCCCTCAGCAGGGACGACCAGCGGCTCCTTCATTTCCGGACCTGGATGAACTAAACGCTCAGCTGTTTAACTAAAGCACTGCAGAGGAGTTCCACTCCGCCGGCTGGGATCTAGAACCTCACTGAATTAAACCTGTTAGTTCAAATTTAGCCTGAATTAAACCTGTTAGTTGGTCTGAATTAAACCTGTTAGTTAGTCTGAATTAAACCTGTTAGTTCAAATTTAGCCTGAATTAAACCTGTTAGTTGGTCTGAATTAAACCTCTTAGTTAGTCTGAATTAAACCTGTTAGTTAAAATTTCGCCTGAATTAAACCTGTTAGTTAGTCTGAATTAAAACTGTTAGTTAAAATTTAGCCTGAATTAAACCTGTTAGTTAGTCTGAATTAAACCTGTTAGTTAAAATTTAGCCTGAATTAAACCTGTTAGTGAAGATTTAGCCTGAATTAAACCTGTTAGTTGGTCTGAATTAAACCTGTTAGTGAAGATTTAGCCTGAATTAAACCTGTTAGTTGGTCTGAATTAAACCTGTTAGGGTTAGCCCAGCTTAAACATGTTAAAGTTAGCCTAAATTAAATTAGTTCATTAGCACTGCACAAGCAAGTTAGCCAGCTAGGCTAAAGTTGGCTTCTTGCTTAAAAACCTTGTTTATAGTTTAGTCACACGTTCACATCTATGTTCACAGGTTTCTCCAGGAGTCTTGAGGAGTACTGGCGGCTTTGATGTGTACGATATTGATAATTATCGCTACATTAACCTCGTGGCTCCAGTGTAAAACTAAAGAAGCTAAACTTCAGACACCAAACTTGTCTGGGTTGATCCTCTACGTTCGGGGTAAACTATGTAAATTCTGGTTTTAGGCCACACTGCAATAAATTACAGCAAGTGACGTCATGTTAAATATGATCTAAATATCTAATGTCACCCACCGGGAGTTTGCTTGTGGACGTTTATGAGATTATTGAGCAGTTTTTACTTATTTTAAATCATTTTATCTACTGAAAGTGTTTTATTATGTTAGTAGATCATTTGACTTCCTTAATGATGAAAACAGATCATTTAGCTTTAGTCAGAAAATACTGCTAAAAACAATCTGCAGACAGACAGAAACACTTTCAGGAGACACAGCGACTTTACATTGTACCACTTTATAATCAGACTACCCTTATAAAGAGCTTAATAAGGGTCACAAATGTGCTTATTAATATTAAACATCATTACTAATCAGCTCTTACACATAATTAGCCATAATGGGCCACATTCCTCCACACTGTTAAAGCTCAGATGCTGCTGGTTCCTGATCTTACTGTGGGTTCTCCATCAGTCAGTGTTCTACCTGTCAGCTTCAGCAGAGATCTGCTAATACCTGACTACAGCTGAACCCCAACAGGAGCTTTAATGACTCACTAATGATCACCTGATCAGCTCATTAACATATGAAGAGAGTACTCTCACAGTCTGAGCTCTGAGAGATATTGCTGATCTTCACAGACAGACCATCTGAGACCAAGAGACATCAAAGTAAACATGAGAAAATGATGATCTGTCCAAATGTTTGTGGACACCCCTTCTAATGAATGCATTCAGCTACTTTAAGTTGCACCCATTGCTGACACAGGTGTGCAAATGCACACAGACATACAGCTTGTCTCGTCCCTGTAGAGAAGAACTGCTGATAGAATAGGACTCTCTGGAGCAGATCAACATCATGACCCTATTGGCTCCATGCTGCCTAATAATGCCAGGCGTGGGCTAGAGGGATATAAAGCCCCCCAGCATTGAGGAGCTGTGGAGCAGTGGATGAACTGTGTTCTCTGGAATGATGGTGGAGGAGCTCCATCCAGTACTTTTGACTTGAGTTGGGGACTTGGGGATTAGGTGCTCCTCCAAAATCTAGTAGAAAGCCATTTCCCCTGGACAGTAGAGAAAGTTACTCCAACAAAAGGAGGATCTACTCCTTTTAATGCCCTTGATTTCAGAAGAAGCGATGAATCAGCAGGTGTCCCAATACTTTTGTCCTAGTGTAGCTGCTGACGCTGAGAGGTATAACACTGACTGATAGAAAATACAAAGGGAGAAAAGGAAGAAGCAACATCTGAGCTTTAAATGTAGAGATAAATGATTACTGACTTCATAGTGTTTATGGCCTCATTAATAACCTTTAATAAATAATAAACCACCCTATAACGGTCTTAAAATAAGATGCATTAAATATTTACTATTTTCTAAGATTTGTCTCTACGATTGTGTGCTTTTTAAAAGTGCTTGAAGAATAAGACTCTCAGGTTCTCAGGTTGAGGACTGAGAACCTCACCTGTCCCAGGAAACGGAGGCCTGCAGGTGCAACTGAAATCGCTGGACTGGCTGAAGGGGTTTTGCTGAGGGTCGGAGTGAAGCCCTCAGTGCAGTAAAGGCACAGGCGCTGCTGGTCAGGTGTGCCGCCAGGGGGCTACTTCTCCTCGTTGGTTTTGCGAGTCAGGAGCCTCTTTTTGGGGGCCATCACCCAGGCCAGAGCCACAGCTGCTGTGCCGTCGCCGTTCTGCCGCGAGAAGCAGAGGAACGTGGCCCAGAGGAACGCGGAGCAGCCCATGAAGGCCGTGCGCAGGTACAGCGGCATCAGCACGAAGTTCAGGAACTGGGGGAGGAGCAGAGCAGCGGGGGGCTGTTAGAAACACCTGTCATACAACTGGAGGTGGGGCAGCAAGAGTGGACGTTCACAGTGTTTACAAAACAGGGCAGCATGAGTGTGTGTGTGTGTGTGTGTGTGTGTGTGTGTGTACAGAGTTGGGAGCGTCACATACCTGCATAAAGGGCCAGTACATCAGGCCAGTCTGGAATTCAAAGACACCCCATTAGATACCCCATATAAACACAGTGATATAAACAGACCCCAGTGATCCACAAAGTAGAGCTGGACGATATCATGATATTTTATCGTATCGTGATACCACGATAAGCATATTTCTAATCATATGGAGGAGACGGTCAGTGCTTAATAAACACTGATCAGCTGCAGGTTTCATTACTAACAGTGTAATTAGACTGAAGGGTTCATTAGATGAAGAGCAGCAGATGTTGAGTATAAATCACTGTGTTCAGTACAGGAGAGGAGATGAACAGTAGTTTATAAGAATCTGCTGCTACCGAGGTTTTTAGTCTGTGGTTACATGTATTGTGATAAATATCGTGTCTTTAAATATCGTGATATAGTATTTTTACCATATCGCCCAGCCCTAGGGCGAAGCTACGCAAGCATGCTGTAATACTGCCTAAAGCACACTGTGCGTGACCTGGAGCTTAGAGAGGAGTTGGGAGCAATCACTGTTGAGCCTCCCAGATCGAAACACTGACGAAGGGAGGTGCCTACCTGATGACCCCTGTGAAGAAGGGAAGGTTAGGGTAATTGGTACACTGTGTAAGTATACGTTCCCTGAGGAACTTTTAGGAGTTTTCTTGAAGGTTCCTAAAAGCACCTTTTAAATCGAAGAACTTAAGCAAGGTACTTTTAACAGTGTGGGTGTAGGATCTAGGTAGCAGGTCGTCTTCCTTGTCCCAATGGAGGTATTTTGTCGATTGGCTCATAAAAGGCCACAGCAACAAAGAAAGGAGGGGGGGGGATACCTGACAGAGCTTACGATGTAGTGGGTGAGAGGGAGAAAGGGGTGGGATGGGCCCTATGTGTAACCCCAGTTGGTAGATGCAGGACTTTTATCATCTTCCTGTATTATTTTACTTTATTATAAATTCATATAAAGACATTTTATTGTAATGTTACTGTTCTTTAAATAGTTTTATTACATTTTATTATTCCAATGTTTGTCATTATTATTATTATATTCTATGTATTTATTTACATATTAGTGATTTGTTATATTGCATTATTTCAAATGCTTTATTATCATGTTATTATAATTAAATATATACAATTTTTTTTATTTTATTGGACCTTTCTGTTGTTGTTGAAAATTCTGCGTAAAAGACCTAAACTGAGGCAGTTTTGACCATGAGGTAATGTTAGAGTAAATGTGAGTTACTTTGGATAAAAATGGAAATAATCTAGAATATAATAACAACAATAATGACTAAGATATTGTGAGCTGTAGCTCCTTTTATGTTTAAGAATGTATCGTAATGTATTTGATCAGGATACCACCTGGAGACCACCTATCATATCGCCCACCTCCTACAGCTCGGACTCCTCTGACTGATCTCAGCAGGGTTCGAGGGTGCGTTAGAGCAGGAATATGGCCGGTCTGCGCCGGAGCTGCTCTCAGAGTTAACTGAATTACACTGGCATCGCGCCACAGCGCTAACACTAAAGTAGGTTAATCGTTGGAGAGCGATGGAACGAGGTGTTCTCCTGGTCCGTTCGTCCAGAGGTCCTACCTTATACGTGTTGAAGAACTTCTCCCTCCAGTCCTGGAAGATATCCTCCTTTCCCTCCAGGAAACTCACCCCTGTGAAAAGCAACAGGCCTCCAGTTACATCATCTGTTTCTCTCCAGCATAAACAGGACATATGTATATTTATGGTATTTGTGGTATTTATGATATTTATGGCTCAGTTTAAAAAGTGAGGTGGTTTCAGAACGCTCACTCCTCCAGTCCACCTGCTCTGCTGTTAAAAACACCTGCTGTGATGTTCTTCAGGAGAGGTCGTGATATACTGTGGATATTGGTATGGGTGCCGTTACTTCTGCACGCACAAATTACAGCTAGGTTTAAATGTGACTCACAGCAGGCAGATACATTCTAAAATACTGTAGTGTCATTTTATCTGCCTACCTGTAATTAACTCTATATAACATTAGAATAAACCCAAATAGACATAAAGTCAGTGGTCAGTGAGAGCGTCTACCTGTAATTAACTCTATATAACATCAGAATAAACCCAAATAAACAAAGTCAGTGGTCAGTGAGAGTGTCTACCTGTAATTAACTCTATATAACATTAGAATAAACCCAAATAAACATAAAGTCAGTGGTCAGTGAGAGTGTCTACCTGTAATTAACTCTATATAACATTAGAATAAACCCAAATAAACATAAAGTCAGTGGTCAGTGAGAGTGTCTACCTGTAATTAACTCTATATAACATTAGAATAAACCCTAATAAACATAAAGTCAGTGGTCAGTGAGAGCGTCTATCTGTAATTAACTCTATATAACATTAGAATAAACCCAAATACACAAAGTCAGTGGTCAGTGAGAGTGTCTACCTGTAATTAACTCTATATAACATTAGAATAACATATGTTCAGTACACTGTAAACTAGCAGTCTCATTGTTTCCCAGCTCCAGTCCTACACAGGTGCTCTAACACCTGTCTCAGCTCCAGAGGGACGTGGTCATTAGCTGATGATGGGTGGACTACAGCAACCGGTTGCACTCGCTTTACTTCAGCTCTACTTCACTAAACACTCCTGTCTTTCCACCTAATCTCTATCTGCTGCATCTGAACCATGTGGTCAGTTTCCACAGTCAGTCCGTTCACCACGTTTCCCTGAACTAAGAAACGCAGACGACACCTGTTGACACAAAACACACCTAGCGTAGAAGCAACTGCCTGCTGGCCTCTACTGCTGCTATGACTACAACACAGACACAGCCCATAATTTATCTCCTATCCAAACCCACCAGTGAAGCTACACGAGTCTTCTGAGTTTTATATGGAATGATGATGATGATGATGATGATGATGAGGGTAAAATAGTGGAGAATCTCAACTAATGCAGTTCTCTTTAGGGACTACTTTCTGTAGCTGCACTACACCCTGCAGCATGTATCCCTCCACCATTTTAATGATCTGGTTCTAAAAGCAGGTTCTAGAGCCGAACTCTTCTCAGAACTCTGGTAGAACAGTGTCTCAGGCATCAGGCAGCGTCTTCATCACCATTAGGTGAAGAACTTTCTGTGAGGAGCTTTTATTAGAGCTTCAGACGTCTGCTTCCCTTCACCTCCACTGTAGAACCACAGCTCTGACTGGGGGAGCTTATCTAGAACCGAGCGTTTTACACCACATCCACCAGCCTCCCCTCTGAGTCTGATCACTTCTTAACCTTTTAATTATGCAATCTGAAAAAACTGGTGGACTTCCCCTTTAACTAGCCTACATTTAATGATGAACCGACCCGAGGACTGGAGGTGAGGTATATGAGACATTGAGCTAGGTCAGGAGGTCAGGTTTAGGGTTAGGATCAAAGCCACCTGTGTAGAAGACACTTGTCGCTAGTGGTGAAGCAAAGCTCTGGTCCAGAACCAGCTTCCGGAGGACCATGCCCAGCGACCTGCCCGGAAAGCGCCGCTCCAGGGCACGCAGCCAGAAGTAGTTGAAGTTTCCGTGGAAGCTGAGGGCCACCATGGCCACGTTCCTCGTGTGTCTCCAGTCGATGTGGTCTGAATGGGCCATGCACTGGTGCACCAGGTCCCCCCCAGCAAACAGGCAGCCATACAGGGTCACATTGGTAATCCAGGGGAACACTTTTGCTTTTTGAAAAAGGGATTTTCTCATTTTTCTTAAAAAATCAATAAATAAAAGTTGTAAAGTTGGCAGTGGATGGGATCTCCCCACTGGCAGGTGGTCTGGAGTCAGCCAAAGAGGTCCCAGTGGCCTGTAGAGGCTTTGACCTCTGCTGAGAGCAGGTCAAACACGACAGTGAGCGATTAGATGAAGACTCGTGGCCTCCCAGTCCATCTGCTCCTAAATGTGATAAATTAATGTGGCTCCATTAATCCACGGGAGACTCATTAGAGCAGAATAACACCGGAAACGCTGTAAACTGTCCGTTAGGTAAAGCTCTGATGCTCCAGGCCATCCAGTTGATAACTTTTATGTATTTTGTGGACAATTCAGAGAAGATTATTCCCTTTAAAAGAGCCTGCGAGGTCAAACCGGAGTGGATTTATCCGCGTAGCAGTGGAATAAAAAGCCTCCTGCCGGATCTCCATCAGCAGTTTCCCCGCTGCTTCGCCAGGAGCTCAATAAATCCCGGTTAATCTGCGCGTTTGCCGTGTTAGGGACGTTATAGACCGGCTTTGGTCAGATCTTCAAACACTGCGGACTGTCCTGTTGCTGCGGGAGCACCGCCCCGGTACAGTCCATTTGTTTATACATCACATACAATCTGCGCATGCGCGGCTCTTTCCCTGCGTCTATTCGGTTAAAATTTTATTAAATTAGGTTTATTTTGAGGTCGTTATTTATAGTTATTCCACGAAGTGCTGTAAGTACATTTATTTCTGAAAGAAAAATTCTAATAGCATAAATTAACGCAAAAACTCTACTACTTGCACGATTATTTAAGGTTGTTTGAACGAATAATTTTAAATTATTAAATAATTTTAAGAATGTTTTAACGACTCAATTAAAAATGAATTTTTTGCTATTATTTTTATAATGTAAAAATAAATAAAATTACGTCGTGATTGGTTGCAAGAATGTAGGGGTGTGTTTGCTACGCTAGCGCTGAAAGTTAATTTTTATTTAGTTTTTTATGAATAATTTTAGTTTTAGTTATTTGCATAACTTTATTTAGTAATTCGATTTAGATTTTAGTAATTAAAAATAATGCTTTAAAATGATTTTAATAACATATGTAAAACACGTCCCGGTTGTCGTCGGTGCTGGAAGGTAGGGGTGTGTCCTGTGTTGGTGACGTCAGCGCTTCTAGCTTATATTTACTTTCTGTATCTTTACAATATATACATTTAAAAGTATGTAATTTATATAATTATTTACACTGTGTTATTTTGTAAAGTTAGGCTTTAAAACTAATGTAATAATTTAAAAATGAAAAACTAAAAAAACGTCGCCGTTGCCATGGGTGCCTGAATGTGGGGGCGTGGGACACGTCCGCGCTGACAGTTCATATGTATTTGTATATAAATGAATTTAAAAGTCCAACAATTATATAAATGCAACAACAATGCTGTGAAACTGTGTGAATAATATTAAAATACGGCTAAAAGCGCCGCGGTTTGATTGGTGCCTGAGTGTAGGGGCGTGTCCTGTGTGGGCTACGTCAGCGCTGCCAGCACACCAGGAAGAGCGCTAGCTAAATCTGCACGAACAGCTGAAAGCGGAGAGACGGAGAGCCGGATTATCACCTTATTTACCTTCTTTTCTTTCTGCATATCAAACCTGAGGTTCCCTAAAAGAGCCACGGATATTCTGACGATCCTCAGGTTTCCACGTTCCGAGGAAGGGCTGAATTAAAAGGTATGAGAGAGCAGGAGAGAGTGACATTGCCCTCAGACTGATTTACAGAGCTGAAGGCTCGAGCTCATGTGATTAGACAGCAGTGCAGAGAGAGAGAGAGAGAGAGAGAGAGAGAGACTGAGAGAGAGACAGAGAGAGAGAGAGATACTGAGAGAGAGAGACAGAGAGAGAGAGACAGAGAGAGAGAGACTGAGAGAGAGAGAGAGAGAGAGATACTGAGAGAGAGAGATACTGAGAGAGACAGTGAGAGAGAGACAGAGAGAGAGAGAGAGACTGAGAGAGAGACTGAGAGAGAGACAGAGAGAGAGAGAGAGAGAGAGATACTGAGAGAGAGAGATACTGAGAGAGAGAGAGAGAGAGACTGAGAGAGAGAGACTGAAAGAGAGAGAGAGAGAGAGATACTGAGAGAGAGACAGAGAGAGACTGAGAGAGAGAAACTGAAAGAGAGAGAGAGAGAGATACTGAGAGAGAGATACTGAGAGAGAGACAGATATACAGAGAGAGAGAGACAGATACTAAGAGAGACAGATATACAGAGAGAGAGATACTGAGAGAGAGAGAGATACTGAGAGAGAGAGAGATACTGAGAGAGAGAGAGATACTGAGAGAGACAGATATACAGAGAGAGAGAGAGAGAGAGAGAGAGATACTGAGACAGATATACAGAGAGAGAGAGAGAGAGTTTGTCATGATCATGGTCATGTATTCATTGAATTGACCCTCTCTGCTCTGATGGGGGATATGGAAGGACTCTCTGGTCCTCTCTGGGCAACTGGTGACCCTCAGCTCCTAGAAGCTCAGTAAAAGTTTCCTCACTCTGGTTCTGCTGTAAAACAGAATAATAATAATTATAATAATTATAGAAAATCAAATTTGTGTAATTTCACATTTGAGCACATGCACTCATACTAATTCAGGCTGTGGTGTTTTCAGCTGTCCTGCACGTTTCCCTGTCTGTCTGTCTGTCTGTCTGTCTGTCTGTCCCACCTCTCACCTGGTGTAGAAGATCCTGTTTGGTATTATTTGTGTAACAGAGCCACTCCCACACTGTAAATGTTCGTTTCTGGTTCGTCCACTTCTTCACTACAGTTGCTGCGGAGGTCTTTTCAAATTTAGGGGCCCTTACTGTTCTTGCATGTTTCTGCACATTTCCATTATTCCATAATCCATCTTAATTACTGTTTAATTAATATATCAGGGAAATAAAACATGAGATGAGGCGTATACAAAATACTGTGGCGTATTTGATGTTATAGTTTAATATTTTCAAACCTGTTTTATTAGATAATTAGAAATGACTCCGTTCTGCACCTTTTTAATACACAATTATTTATTTACTGACTAATTTATTTAACCTATTAAAATCTAATAACCTCAAATGTGCATGTGCAGAGATGATGGCACATTTATATGTTATGTTTTATCATTTTACTATTTTCTCAGTCAGATTAATTTAGAATGTTATTTTAATTGAATATATTTGGGCAAGGTTATGGTGAATTGAATATGTTCTATTTTAATATGTTGTTTATAGATCTGATAAATCCTGGCAATCAGTAGAAATAGTGTGTATATCTACTTATTTAAGTTCCTTTATTGTCATTAGACTTCCAATAAAGTTCTTCTCTTTGCATATCCCAAGCTGGGATCAAAGCACAGCGCCCCCTGGACTAGAATTAATAAGGTTAATAGTCGCGGTTCATTGGCCCAGCAGTGGCGGCTTAGCTGACCGGTTATTGAACCCACGACCCTGTGAGCAATCACAGGGCGCGCTAACCACTGAGCCGCCACTGCCATGTTTACTTCCTGTGGAGAATTTCTTCACTTATTTACACTCAGAACATCAAGAGTCATGAGGGTCATTTGAGCGGAAGTGCAGAACCTTCACACCCGTTTCTCCTCACACTGTGGGAACATTTCATGATGAATGGACCAATAGAAATGATCCAAAATGACCTGGACTAAAAATATAAATATCTATATTAATACTTTAATCCTATTCTTCTTTTTTCCTGGATGGTTATAGATGGACCCGACGCTCGCTGAGATGGGGAGTCACCTCTCTGATGCTATGAAGATTTTGGAGAGTGGACAAATGTAAGAAAAAGTTCTGCACAGAGAATTTAGACCCCTAACCCCATTCCTCTAAACCCAGAGTTCTACTGCAGAAGCTCCAGATCTCCTCAGAACAGATAAAGCAGCTGAACATAAATCCAGTAAATAGAGAAACAAGAGCTTCTCATTCTGAAGAAAGAAGGTAGTGAGATCTTGTTGGTGAGCTAGTCTGAAGAACAGAGCTCGGTTCCTTCAGGGTTCTCCTGGACGCCCCCCAGTCCAGCCAGCACAGCGTGGAGGATGTGTTCAACTCCATCAGCAGCAGCAGCAGCAGCAGCAGCAGCAGCAGCTCACCTGATTTACCTTCATTAAGCCCTGATTTACCATCAAACCAGGTGTTGATCTGAGGAGAACTCTAAATAATACTAGACTCCATGGTGGTTGGTGTTTCGCAACAGATAACACCACTACCTGCCAGTGAGCTACCACGCCGCATGGGAGACTGGGGTTCGATTCCCGGTCTGGGTGACTATGCTGCGCTAGTCCTTGGGCCAGACTCCTAACACTAGGTTGGCCCTCCTCTGTAATACGAGTAACGTTGTAAGTCACTCTGGATAAGAGCGTCTGCCAAATGCCGTAAATGTACTGAATGTAAATGTTCTGGGGGAACTTTGGAGATGTTCTAATGATGAACACAGTGATGGAGAACCACCTCCACTTTCTGTAGGAGTGTTATTATTAGTGTTTATTCTGATATCAGTGATTTACTGAGCAGATCAGCAGCCATTGTGTGTGTGTGTGTGTGTGTGTGTGTGTGTGTGTGTGTGTGTGTGTGTGTGTGTGTGTGTGTTCTACAGAGAGACAGCAGAGGACTCTGGGAGACGGAAGCTGAGCTGGAGAGATATCCCGGGACCCTTACAGGGAGAGTAAGTCACGTTCTATGTTGTACAGAGAATCATTTAAAAACTCAGACAAAAGTTTTGGGACACCTGCTCATTCATTGCATCTTCAGAAATCAAGGGTATTAAAAAGAGTTGAGAACAAGACTCTCTACTAGATTTTGGAGGAGGAGCATTGCTGTGAGGATTTGATTGCATTCAGTGACAAGAGCATTAGTGAGGTCAGGATGTTGGATGATGATCACCACCCCACCTCCTCATCCTCAACTCCCCAACTCATCCAAAAGTACTGGATGGAGCTCCACCACCATCATTCCAGAGAACACAGTTCCTCCACTGCTCCACAGCTCCTCAATGCTGGGGGGCTTTATACCCCTCTAGCCTGGCATTATTAGGCAGCATGGAGCCAATAGGGTCATGATGATGATCTGCTCCAGAGAGTCCTATTCTATTGGCAGTACTTCTTCTCTACAGGGACTAGACAAGCTGTGTGTGTGCATTTGCCATTTAAAGTAGCTGGATGCATTCATTAGAAGGGGTGTCCACAAACATTTGGATACATTGTGTATATTGGAAGTCAGTGGGCAGCTGCTGAAGTTGGAGTCACCTGGTACTGGGTTCTAATCTACACACAGGCAAATGTGGTAAACGTGCTGTGTGCTAAACCGCTGAGCTCGGAAGGTGCAGCAGGTGGAGATCAGATCAGGTAGAAGGTCAGGTGGCAGCATTATGTGAGAACTGGTATTTTTCGCTCCTGGGCTCCCCCTACAGGTGGGTAGTGCAATTCACTTTTACTCCACTGCAGTAAATACAGATCAGGTTTTGAGCGCCCCCCATGGACCTGCATTTCTGGACAAGCTGAGCATCTAAAGGTGGAGCAGCATGTGGGTGGAGGTGGTAGAGTAACACTACAGGATTTTACACTAATGTGACTCTATGGGTTCTGCAGCGTTACACAGCAGCAGTTCTGGAGAGAGGTTCTTCTCCTGCAGCTCCACCACCAAACCTCCATAGTGCAGTAGCAGCAGCAGCGCTCCGGCCCGGAGTGGGAATGACGGAGATGCTATGAAGCTGTTTTAAGGTGGAATTGCTGCATTTCTGAATTTTTAACATGTGTGTTGTTCTTTTGTCTCGTTGCAGTGGTCAGAATGTGGTGACAATTCTCCAGCTGGTTCAGAATCTTATGCATGACGACGAGGACAAACAGGCCCACCGGTAGGTCCATTCATTCTTCCGTTTGTTATCTGTTATCGGTCACAGGTTCCCTCTTGGTCATCAATCTGGAGAAACATCATTCTGGAAAAAGTCGGTTAGCAGGTGGTGCTGCTGTGCTTGCTAACACAGAAGCAGCAGTGTTGGTAATGCTAGCTAGCTAACTCAGCTCTATCATTTGTCAGATTAATTCAGAGTAAATGGCTTCAGAGGTGTCTAATATTTTATCTTTATTACAAAATGATGGATATTGACTATATTCTGATGAATTAGAGATTAAATTAACGTGAATATGGATTAGCAAGCTTGGCAGCTAGCAACTGAGAGCAGTATAAACAAACCGTTCTGCCAGCTTGAATGGAAATATTATTGTATTAATTTAATAAATTGATAATAAACTGTATAATAAGATGTTTTATTCTTATTACAGTTTATTCTTCTAAACTAAACTCGTTAGATTTGTAATAGATGAATTTCAGGTCTTTATCATTTAACAATGTTCATGTTTCAGAAATAAACCGTTATCTGACTGATTTATGAGTGTGTATAATGTATATAATGTGTGTGTGTGTGTGTGTGTGTGTGTTTCTCCAGCAGAATGCAGTATGTAGGGGAGCAGGGACACATGGCTTTATTGGGTCACAGTCTGGCCGCCTACATCTCTGTCCTGGACAAAGACAGGCTGAGAAAACTGACCACTCGCATCCTCTCAGATACGACCCTGTGGCTCTGCAGACTCTTCAGGTCAGTTCGTCGGCATCAGCTGGAGCTCTCAGCCCACTCAGAGTATTTATAGAGAACAGTCCTTTATATAAGTAGTTTAATCAATCAGCTTTACATACCCGTCTGTTTGGTCCCCTGGGTTCTCTCTGGGTTCCCTCTGGGTACTCCTGTCCTCTCCCTTTTCCCAAAAACAGGAGGTTTGGCTATGCTAAATTGCTATTAGGTGTGTGTATGAGTGAATAGGTGTGTGTTGTGCCTTACAATGGACTGGCCACAGTACAGTCTGGGGGATGTTCTTGCTTTGCGCTGAGGGAATCTAGTAGAGGATGAATAAATAAATAATTCATAAATTACTACTACCAATAATAATAATAATAATAATAACACACTATAATACAAATATATACATTACGAGACTTATACATGAGACTGGAGGTGAGCAGTACACTTATATTAGATAGTTATGATGCTTCATTTTGTTATTGTGATAAGAATATGCTTTTCTGAGAGTATTTGGGGATTTCAGCAGTGCTTAAAGGATGTATGTAAAGAAATATTTCATAGCAGAATCAGAATCAGAATCTCTTTATTTCACCAAGTATGTTACACATACAAGGAATTTGTCTTGGTGAGAGCAACACGTATGACAAGTAACAAAAAACACAGAACACAGTCTTAAACTAAAGGAAAATAAACAATAAATAGGGTAAATTAAAAAAGTAAAAAGTACTAAAGGTAATAAAGAGCTGAAAATATATTTACAGAAAAGAACATCTGTACAGGTGTGCAAATAGTCATAGTGCAAATAGTCAGAGTGCAAAATAGCTGTTCAGTCCGGTTTGGTACAGTTCAGTTGTAAGTTTAGAGGTTTACAGTGGGAGGTGTCCACTGTGGTTGAGGAGCGCTACAGCTCTGGGGAAGAAGCTGTTAGCATGGCGTGTTGTGCTGGTTTTGATGGATCGCAGTCTTCTACCCGAGGGGAGTGTCTGGAAGAGGGGGTGTCCAGGATGTGAGGGGTCAGATGTAATCTTGCCAGCCCGCTTCCTCATCCTGCTGGAGTAGATCTGCTGAAGTGATGGCAGTTTACATCCGATGATCCTCTCTGCTGTCCTGATGATGCGCTGGAGTTCGGCTCTTTCTTGTGAGGTGGAGGAACCAAACCAGATAGTTATGGAGGCTGTGATAATGGACTCGATGATCGCTGTGTAGAACTGGATCTTCAGGGTCTGTGGCAGGTTGAATTTCTTGAGCCGTCTCAAGAAGAACATTCTTTCTTTCTAATTCAGCAGAGAGCTGAATTAGTTCTGTTTAATTGGTTGTATTTCAGCACATTTGGTGATATGCACCACTACAGTGCATTTCATACGGGATTAGGGACAGTGGTAATACTGTGGATTTTCCAGGGTAATCAGCAGGTACAGGTTTGAAATGCGTGTCATATGCTTTACCACCTTAAAGAATTTTTTATGATGCACTATGTTTTTAATTACGCTTGCTCGTTTTATCTGGACTGGAAATTATGGAACATTTTAACAAACACTGTCAGAATGTCTGACTGCAGGTGATTTTTCTCTTCAGGTATGAGAACGGTTCTGCGTACTACCATGAAGATGACCGTGAGGGGCTGGTGAAGGTGTGTAGGCTGGTCATTAACGCTCACTATGAGGACTACACTACAGAGGGCTTCACAGTGCTCAGTGCTAAACAGCCTGTGATCTACCAGAGCGCCGCCTGCAGGCCCGGCCTGGGACAGCACCTGTGCAGCCAGGTAGATGTTTTTACACTTGGACCATTTCTGGATTTCAGATGATCTCAGTAGCCACTAGCACATCAGAACAAATCAAACAACCTCAGATCTCCTAAACGGACGGATGATCCCTAGATTATCTTGAGGACGGAGGAGGACAGAAAGGAAGGGTTTATGATATCTAAAGCAGTAGCACGTCATCTGTTAAACATGGTGATAGAAGAAGAAGAAGGATGGGTTCTGGTGTGTATAGAGTAGAAGTGTAGAGAGGCAAATGTGTAATTGTCCAAATACTTATGGATCTGATTGTACAAGGAAGAACTTGGGGGAAAAAAGAGATGTGTGAGTGTGAACAACCTTTACATCAAGTGAAGGTTCTTTCGACTGTTAAAAGGTTCTTTATACTATGGCACAGATCTATTTCTTGTAGCACCTTATTTTTAAAAGGTTCTATGCAGTGCAGTTTAGTGCTACATAGAACCATTTAGAAGGGATCAGTGTTTTATATGCAAGAGGTTTCTATCAGACACTTGTAAACAATGGTTCTTTACCATGGATAATTTTAATTAACCAGTTAAAAGGTTCTTCTATTGCTCAAAAACCTTTTGTAGACAACCCTTTTTCCAGTAATACATAGAAACCTTTTTGCTTGGAATGCATCATTTTATTGTTTCCATATTTGCTGAGTAATAATTTAACACCGTTTATCAAATCTGTGTGTCTTTATTTGCAGCTCGGTCTACCCCTGTCCAGTCTTTGCACCGTGCCCTGCAACACCATGTTCGGATCTCAGCACCAAATGGTTGGACATCAGTTGTTTTTCTCTCTTTTCTGATCTATTAAAGGTGGAAATGCACTTTTTGCTTTCAGCTGTTTTCTTCTCACAGGACATCGCCTTGCTGGACAAGCTGATCAGAGACGATATGGAGACGGGGAAGCTTCCTTTGCTGTTAATAGCAAATGCTGGTTAGTTGAATTATTTTTTTAAACTATGTAATTTGTGGATTATTTAGATCATATTTTGAGTATTTAATTTTCTTCCTTTTTTTAAACCACAGGAACTCCAGGTGCAGGTCATACAGATAAACTGAGCCGCCTCAAAGAGCTGTGTGTACAGTATAACGTCTGGCTGCATGTTGAGGGGTTAGTATCAGTGCAATCAGCCATATATATATATATATATATATATATATATATATATATATATATATATATATATACTACTTCTGTTTTTCTATTATTATCAATGATATCCTACTGTGATTTTTTTTTTCTCTTAGAGTCAACTTGGCGACACTGGTGCTTGGTCACATCTCCTCCACGGTTACAGTAAGCTGCAGTTTCATTTGTTTTTTACCTTCTCTGGGCTGTGCTTGTTTGTAGGTGATTGTTGGGAGTGTAGCGAATGCCCTCTCTCCTTTAACACACACTGATTTGTTTGGCTTGTGGGTTACTTTAAGAGCTCATATCATGGAGAAATTAATTATTTAACAGTTTAACATTCAGCCCACAGCAGTTTAGCCCCATCCATTCAGCCTACAGCAGTTTAGCCCCACCCATTCAGCCTACAGCAGTTTAGCCCCACCCATTCAGTCTACAGCAGTTTAGCCCCACCCATTCAGCCTACAGCAGTTTAGCCCCACCCATTCAGCCTACAGCAGTTTAGCCCCATCCATTCAGCCCACAGCAGTTTAGCCCCATCCATTCAGCCTACAGCAGTTTAGCCCCACCCATTCAGCCTACAGCGTTTTAGGCCCACCCATTCAGCCTACAGCAGTTTAGCCCCATCCATTCAGCCTACAGCAGTTTAGCCCCACTCATTCAGCCTACACCACTTTAACCCGGCCCATTCAGCCTACAGCGTTTTAGGCCCACCCATTCAGCCTACAGCAGTTTAGCTTCGCCCATTTAGACGTAATTCTGCATACTGATGTTGGAGTCAGTGTGAAAGTGTAGTTCGTTCTATTTAATCTGTGCTGAGGTCAAAGCTAAGTGTGTGTGTGTGTGCGTGTGTGCAGGCAGCCACTAAGTGTGACAGTATGACGTTGACCCCCGGGCCGTGGCTTGGGCTGCCTGCTGTGCCGGCTGTCACACTTTACAGACATGAGGATCCGGCTCTGGTTAGTAAATCCTCACACCTCACAGTCACCTCACAGGAAACCATACAGACAGGGAGAAGAACAGGGATCTGCTCAGTAAAACACTGATATTAGAATAAACACTAATAATAACACTCCTACAGAAAGGGGTGGAGGTTCATTAGAACATCTCCAAAGTTCTCCTCATGGAGTCTAGTATTATTTAGAGTTCTCCTCAGATCAACACCTGGTTTGGTGGTAAATCAGGGCTTAATGATGGTAAATCAGGTGAGCTGCTGCTGCTGCTGCTGCTGCTGATGATGATGGAGTTGAATATATATATAATGTTTATTATATATATAATTTAGCCTCCCTGATCCCATAATCAGCCTGAAGTCATTGTACAAGACCCACTAGATTGGAATTCAGGGCCAGTGGAGTTGGTGTAGAAGCAGTTTGGAATGACGAACACTTCGTTTTTCCTCCGGAGGTCATGAAATCTGGAACACAGTGTTGGGATTTATCTCTTTTATATCCGCACTTGATAACTGCTGACCTCCCGTTCTCTCAGTCTGACCAGGCGGCGGAAGTCAACACCACTACCGCTGATGGATGCAGAGATCCTGTTAATAAAAAAATACACGAGCTTAGAGTAGTGGATAAGGAGTCCTGCTGCCTCTCTCCTTTCCTCATGTATAGCACAAGTCAGAAGAGCAGAATTACAACAACTAATTGCTAATTGTAATTCATAAGCAATTACTGATTAATTAGGCTAACATTAATAATGCCTTGATTTTGCATACAGATACGATTAACAGGTACAATCATTAAAATATCAATTTTCCATTTGATAACATTTATATTCCAACAGAAATGTCCAAAAACAGAACATTGAAGATGTACATACTCATTATTCTCATCATATATATCTCTGTCCAATGAAAACATGTATCTCCAAATAAAATAACTAATAACTACAAAATAAACGAATTTTAGAGCATTTCGATTCGATTGGTCCATTCATCCAAAAAAGGGACAAAACTGGAAATACATGGTTTTCCTTGGACAGCAGCGATTTATATATATAATAATATATAATA
This sequence comes from Salminus brasiliensis, assembly GCF_030463535.1. Classification (NCBI taxonomy): domain Eukaryota; kingdom Metazoa; phylum Chordata; class Actinopteri; order Characiformes; family Bryconidae; genus Salminus; species Salminus brasiliensis. Next base: position 38,764,541 of record NC_132889.1, on the reverse strand, counting down.
ATATATATTATATAGTGTGTGTGTGTATATAGATAGATATTTTTGAATTCTTTATATTAAATTAATTAAATGAAAAATAATGAATATTAAATTTTTATATGTGTGTGTAAAATAAGTGTGTGTGTGTGTGTGTGTGTGTGTATGTGTATGTACTGTGTTTGGTTGGGTCACTTACTGTCATTCTTCACCCCTCTCTCTCTCTCTCGCTCTCTCTCTCTCTCTCTCAGTCTCTTGCAGCAGGACTAACGTCCAGTCAGCCAGTGGAGAAGCTTCGCGCTCTGCCCCTCTGGCTGTCTCTGCAGTACCTGGGGCATGATGGGATTGTAGAGAGGATCAGGCATGCGTCCCACCTCGTAAGAGTCCTCAAACCTCAAACGTCTCTTTATTCACCCTATAGTGCACTTACACCCTATAGCACCACACCTTCTGTGCCCAGTGTGGCACTGTATGCACTATTTGGCCTCTTTATTGGAAACACTTAGACTTTGTTATAGTGCGTCGTATCAGGTGTAGTGCTCAACACAGGAAGCAGTGGGGATATCCGGTGTGAATCTGGACCACTGTGAATGAAGTGTCCGGTCTGTTTCTCTACAGAGTCAGCGGCTACTGGAGCAGCTGAAGTCACTGACCTCCATAAAGACGTCGGTAGGTGAACAAACAAATAACTGTAAAGCATTCAGCTGCACGCTGACAAAGCCTCTCTGAGATATACAGGACTGTACACTGCCCATCAAAAGTCTGGGGACACTTTGCTTTCTTCCTGTATCACTGTTTTTATTCTTCAACACTCAGCTTCATCTTCATCAGAGTGTCTTATTCGGAATGACGAGCAGCTTCTACTTGACTAAGGATTGTTTTCTAAGCTATTGTTAGAAGTAAGGATGTCTGATGTGTCAGTCAGTCAGCCAAGGCATGTTGGATATCATGTTTGATATAGGCTAACGTTGCTAACAAACACTGGAATTAGAATGTCATCGTTTTTAAAATGATAGCCCCAAGCCCCGAACCACTTGTTAGTTCTCTCCACCCGTCACGTGTAATGCTTACAACGTTGGGAGCGTGGGGCCACTCCGGCCAACCAGCCACCAACTCTTATCAAACTGCCACCAATGCTAACTGTCACCAGGCAACCAACATGCTCAGAGGAAAGCGCTGGGTTCCCAGCTCTGATGCTTCAGCTAGCAGATGCCCGTGCCAGCCAGCATCACACTGGAGGGAAAGAAAGAAAGAGAGAGAGAGAGAGAGAGAGAGAGAGAGAGAGAGAGAGAGAGAGAGAGAGAGAGAGAGAGAGAGAGAGAGAGAGACAGAGAGAGAGAGACAGAGAGAGAGAGACAGAGAGAGAGACAGAGAGAGAGACAGAGACAGAGACAGACAGAGAGCCAGCCAGCCAGCCAGCCAGCCAGGAGAGAGCAAGGCCAGCTGTGCTCTTTCAGGCTCCGGCTGCTCGTGGCAGGCAGCATGACCCGGGATTTGAGCATGCAATCCTCGGGGCGTGGTCCGCCATCACCAATTTACTAATCTCCTTAAGTCTATGGCCAAAACGTTGGTCTTTTAAAAAGCATCCAGATCTTAAGTTAGAAGTTAAACAAGCAGGGATTTTAGCTATTTTAGCTAAAATTGGAGCTGCATTTTTGTCTACATGAGGCTTTCAGACTGGACCCTGAGGGCCTGCTGTTAGTTAAAAACATCACTATGAAGGTATCGGGTTCGTTAGTTAGCACGCTGCATGGCTATGAGACGGTTTACTAGATTAGTTTATTCTGAAATAACCATAAATTTGGTCATGATTCCAGGAATAAAAGAGTAGATGGAAGCTATTTCAGTCCAAAGGTGGTGCTGATGAGAGCCGACGTCAAAGGTTTTGTGTATCTGTCTAAAAAACTATTGATATTAAAGATGTTTTGGAAAGCTAGGTGTTCTCAGACTTCTCACAGGCAGTGTATGCTCTTCTTAGATTGTTCATCTCTCAAATCAGATTTTTTCCAAAAGATCATTTGGTCCGGAGTGAGGAAAGTGGCACGTTTGTCTTTCTAAGAGTGAAAAAGAAACAAAATGGGCCTTCTCTTTAGTCCTTTAATCACCCCCTTAAAACCAGCCCTTTCTCCCTGTGTCACCGTCATCAGGATGTCCTCGACAGTGAACTCTCTCTCCTCGAGGCTTTGAGCATGGTAAAGAGCAGCCACTGTTGTGTGTATGAACGGTGTAAGGTGTGCAGGTGTGTGGGTGTGTATGTCAGCAATAGAGCTGGGTGATATGGGGCGGGGGGGGCTTAGCCCTAAATACCCTGTAATGATGAATTATTCAGTTACTGCTGTGAATCACTGTTAAGTAAGCAGTATGAATTAATAATGAGTGTAACTACTATGAATTATTCAGTATCTACTATGAATTGTTCAGTATCTACTATGAATTATTCAGTATCCACTATGAATTATTCAGTATCTACTATGAATTATTCAGTATCTACTATTGATTATTCAGTATCTACTATTGATTAATCAGTATCTACTATGAATTGTTCAGTATCTACTATGAATTATTCAGTATCCACTATGAATTATTCATTATCTACTATTGATTATTTAGTATCTACTATGAATTGTTCAGTATCTGCTATTAATTATCCAGTATCCATTATTTTTGTTATTGTTGGTTGATGTTTGTGAAACGTGTGGTTATCTCCCAGCTCTAGTTGGCAGTGGTGTGTGTGTGTGTGTGTGTGTGTGTGTGTGTGTGTGTGTGTGTGTGTGTGTGTGTGTATGTGGGGCTCTGCAGTAGTGTGTGTTAGTGAGAATCGGGTGCCGTTGGTTTCAGGGTTCGGTGTCTCGCTCGCGGGTCCCGCCTATCTCCGGGGTTTCACTGCGGGATGTCCTGGGCTCGCTCATTCTCTCTATTGTAGGTGGGACCCACCCTCTTTCTGCCTGACCTCACACTCCTCCCTCACTCCTCTCTCTCTCTCTCTCTCTCTCTCTCTCTCTCTCTCTCTCTGATGCTCGCTCCGTCTCTCCACTGCTCCCTCCCTCACCATGTCCGCCTGCAACCTCGTGCTCTGAGGGCTCCTCGACCATCAGTGCATCAGGCATGTGCCCACAGCATCCGGGGGACGTCCCCTCATAGAGCTTTGATGACCTGCGGGTCATCAGCGCTGGACCTGACTCTGGGGGACTGATGTGTGGATTCAGATCAGATCAGATCAGACAGACGATAGACTGACGTTTAAAGGGACGGTTTGGTGGAAATTCACACACATGTACACACACATTTCCTCCCAGAGTGCTGTGAAAAAGTGTTTGTCCCTCTGATTTCCTAACACTAAATGACATCACACACTAAAGGAGTGTTTCATTAGTTTGATGTATAAAATATAGTATAATCTGTCCAAATATTTGTGGACGCCCCTTCTAATGAATGCATTCAGCTACTTTAAGTTCCACGCATTGCTGCAGACACAGATGCCCACACACACGCAGCTTGTCTAGTCCCTGTAGAGAAGCAGTACTGCCAGTAGAATAGGACTCCCTGGAGCAGATAGTAAACATGAACCTAATGGCTCCAGTTGTGCTCTCTCTGGCTGCGGATGCTGATGGCAGGCAGCGTGACCCAGGATTCCAACCAGCGATCCTCAGGTAATAGTGGACCATAGGCAGTGTTCTGAGACCGTGGCGATTATGTAAAGCGGTGATGTGGAGCTGGGCTACGAGACGAGTTATTAAGCTCATTTATTATGCACATTTATTATTTTTAAGTTTTACTGAAATGAGAATTTAACATTTATTTTGAGTATTTTTCATTTTGATAGAGCTACCAGACTGCTTCAGTATACAGGGCATGGCACCGAATCGTAATGCTAATGCTAGTTAGACATGGTGATGTTACGGAGCTTGGCTTAAGGAGATTTTCTCTAGCTGACTCTTTTTGAATTTTAATGAAATCCCCTGCTCTAGACCATTCCCAACTCTGCATTCCTTACTTGGAGCTCACTGTGCGATGTTTGAACTCTGCTTGTGTGCTTTGGAGAATTACCTTGTTGCAGGACCGAGCTGTGCTTCAGCTTCAGCTCTGTCTTGGGGACACACACTATTTCACAGCGCTGTATTCAATCAGCCAAGGCATGCCTGCAGTTTAGCACTGGAGCTATGAGGCTTCTCAGGCTTCTGCTCCCAACCTTTTCCACTTTTCAGTAAATCCACACACAGACTCCGCTCTTATCCCGCTTAAACCGCATCCAGGTCTTCATCCAGGTCAGCTAGACCCGTGCATCTGGTTTAGGCCTTAGTTTGACATCAGACAGATTTGTCCTCCTCTGTTCTAGATAACAGTGAGTCATAGAGTGTCAGAAACCAGTGTGATGACTTGGACATACAGTTAGCATCATCATGCTAATTGGCGTACATAAGCTTCCATTACTTTTTAGCTTCTTTGGCCTTTTAGCTCCAGCGTAGAACTAAAGTTGTGACGTTACTCCGTCACATGACTACATTTTAAGGGGGAGTTAAGGGGGAAATTGTGTAGATTTTGCCGCCAAACTATCGCTTTAATCTGTCTCAATGTTCATGTGTGTAGTTTTTATTTCCACCATGTAATTTTTTTTTTAGTAGAGAGCTTTAGACCGTTCATAATGAGCTTAAAGACGTGTAGCTCTTAGATTTTATTTATTTATTTTTGTTTTATTTAAATATATTCTTTTTATTATTATTTTTAATATATATAATATTTACATATTTAATGTTTACATTTATGAACCAAAAAGAGCCATCATTTATTTTTACATGACCATTTTCCAACCCCTTCCTTAATGCCTTTTAACCAATTAACCAGGCTGCTCTTTTACAGCTAACATACACTACCTGTCCAAATGTTTGTGGACACCCCATCTAATAAATGCTTTGAGGTACTTTAGGTTGTACCCGGACACACAGAGTAGACACTAGACTAGACTAGACACACACACAGCTTGTCTAGTCTATTTAGAGAAGTACTGCCAATAGAATAGGACTCTCTGGAGAAGATGCCACCTAATGCCAGGTGTGGGCTAGAGGGGTATAAAGCCCCCCAGGATTGATCTGTGGAGCAGTGGAAGAGCTGTGTTCTCTGGAATGATGGTGGTGGAGCTCCATCCAGTACTTTTGGGTGAGTTAGAGAGTTGAGGGATGAGGAGGTGGGGTCGTGATCATCATTCATCATGGCTAAACAGCAGTAGGCGGAGTGATTTTGCAGCTTAGCGACCATATCCAGGCTGTTACTTTGGCCCTTTAAGCTCGTTGTTATGCAGCTGCTTGCGTTTACATGACATGAGCAGTGTTTTGGCATGAGCTGGTTGTGAAGTGTAGAAACAGCACAGGCAGGTTTTTCATGGCTCTGAATGCTTCCACCACGCTGACCGGACAGGAAACCCTCACATTCCTGCTCTTCAGTTATCGGAAGGTTGTGGGCTGGAAGGGGAAAGACTGTCCTACAAACACTTACACCATATTATAGTGGTCTAACTACCCTTTACACCCACCACAATCTGCTGTACCCCTCATTCAGCCTACAGGCAGTTTAGTCCCGCCCATTCAGCCTACAGGCAGTTTAGTCCCGCCCATTCAGCCTACAGACAGTTTAGTCCCGCCCATTCAGCCTACAGGCAGTTTAGTCCCGCCCATTCAGCCTACAGGCAGTTTAGTCCCGCCCATTCAGCCTACAGGCAGTTTAGTCCCGCCCATTCCTCCTACCACAGTTTAGCCCTGGTTCATTCAGCCTGCAGCAGTTTAGCCCCACCCATTCAGTCTACAGCTGTTTAGCCCCACCCATTCAGCCTACAGCTGTTTAGCCCAGCCCATTCAGCCTACAGCAGTTTAGCCCTGGTTCATTCAGCCTACAGCTGTTTAGCCCCGCCCATTCAGCCTACAGCAGTTTAGCCCTGGTTCATTCAGCCTGCAGCAGTTTAGCCCCGCCCATTCAGCCTGCAGCTGTTTAGCCCCACCCACTCAGCCTACAGCTGTTTAGCCCCGCCCATTCAGCCTACAGGCAGTTTAGTCCCGCCCATTCCTCCTACCGCAGTTTAGCCCTGGTTCATTCAGCCTGCAGCAGTTTAGCCCCACCCATTCAGTCTACAGCTGTTTAGCCCCACCCATTCAGCCTACAGCTGTTAAGCCCCGCCCATTCAGCCTACAGCTGTTAAGCCCCGCCCATTCAGCCTGCAGCAGTTTAGCCCTGGTTCATTCAGCCTGCAGCAGTTTAGCCCCGCCCATTCAGCCTGCAGCAGTTTAGCCCCGCCCATTCAGCCTGCAGCAGTTTAGCCCCGCCCATTCAGCCTGCAGCAGTTTAGCCCCGCCCATTCAGCCTACAGCTGTTAAGCCCCACTCATTCAACCTATAGCAGTTTAGCCCTGGCCAACTCAGCCTACAGCTGTTTAGCCCCACCCACTCAGCCTATAGCAGTTTAGCCCCTCCCATTCTGCCTACAGCAGTTTAGCCCCACCCATTTAGCCTACAGTGGTTTAGCCCCGCCCATTCTGCCTACAGCAGTTTAGCCCCTCCCATTCTGCCTACAGCAGTTTAGCCCCACCCATTCAGCCTACAGCAGTTTAGCCCCATCCATTCAGCCTACAGTGGTTTAGCCCCACCCATTTAGCCTACAGCAGTTTAGCCCCTCCCATTCTGCCTACAGCAGTTTAGCCCCACCCATTCAGCCTACAGCAGTTTAGCCCTGGCCAACTCAGCCTACAGCAGAATACAGGGCAGCCTATTGGAAAACAGCTAATTTACATATATCAGTTTGAAAGGCACAGTACGAGAAGCAGCCTGGTTCATTCTGAAGGGTAAGCGAGGTGAATGTGACTGGTCATGTAAAGGTGGGTACCGGCCCTTTAAAACAAGCAGCTGTATCTGCAGCTGGTGTTGAGCCAGTTAGCTGTGGCTCACTGTGCTGCTGTGAAGGTCATCACTCATGGATCCAGCGAGACATTCCCGTACCAGTGCATGACTTCAGGTCAAGAGCCATGCGGTCCAGTTTAACCAGTCTGCCCAGCGCCTCACACTAAACCTCCCCATGACATCACATCCCAATGATTCAGACCTGAAACTGGACGCAAACGAGTCACAAACCAGCGCCGCTTACTGCATGACTCAAAACTCCGCTGTGATCCATATTCATAACGAAACGTCTGAAAGTTATGTTCGATACCGTCTCTCTCTCTGTCTCTCTCTCTGTCTCTCTCTCTGTCTCTCTCTCTGTCTCTCTCTCTCTGTCTCTCTCTCTCTGTCTCTCTCACTCCTCTCTCTCTCTCTCTCTCTCGCCCTCTCTCTGTTCTGTAATGTTTTCAGGTAGAGGACGAGCTGTGTTCTCCTGTGGTGGTCTTCAGGTTCTCCCAAGATACCAGTTCAGGTGACTTTCCCTGTCTTCAAGATGTACATACCCATAGCTTACTGCACTATATGTCCAAAAGTATCTGGACACCCCTTATAATGAGTGAATCCAGCGGCTTTAAAGTGCAGCCATTGCTGACATGCACACACTACTTATAATAATAATAATGATAACAATAATAATAATGTTTATTAGTATCATCTGTTCGTCTAAAAGGATACATTATATGTCCAAAGGTTTGTGGACATCCCATTGCTGACACTCCATATCCATTGAAATGCACTGACCAATAAAACCCCTGAGGGCACTCTGAGTGTGGGCAAGAGTGGTATAAAGCCTGCCAGCATTGGGCCTTTGGGGGGGTGTTCTCTATAGGGATGGAGCTCTATCCAGTAAAGTTCCTTTAAAGTTACTGATGGACCTGGATCAATGTACTAAAAGGTGGCACAACCGAGAACACGCCCCCTCCAGGTGCTAACGGAAGGTGAAGGTACAGCAGATTGTGGTGGCTCTCCACCTTCCAGCCCACAACCTTCCGATAACTGAAGAGCAGGAATGTGAGGGTTTCCTGTCCGGTCAGTGTGGTGGAAGCATTCAGAGCCATGGAAAACCTGTCTGTGCTGTTTCTACAGAAAACACAGAACTAATCATCCAGTGTCAATCAAACTGCGTTCACAGCAATGTTCCAACAGCTAGTGTAAAATCTTTGCAAGAAGAGTAAATGCTGTTACGGCTGCAAAGAGGCATATACTCCTGGCTTAAGGTGTCCACATACTTTTGGACAGAGGTTGAGCGATGTGGTGCTAATTATAATTTTTTTGTCTTGCAGCGTCTAGTGGCGGCTCTGTGGAAGGTTATTTTTCAGGAGACAGAGAGGTGCAGGACGCCCTCAACAGATGGGTAAGAGCCTGGTATAATCACTGCAGAGGACAAAGGACACATAGTAAATTACACTTAAAGGGAAAGGGTGTGAGCTGAGCTCAGTCAGAGTTGGGGGTTCGGTGTGAAACTGAGCTTCACTGTAGAGAACCTGACCCACTCTGATCTCTGTACAGTGGAGGTGAATGGAAGCAGGCGTCGGTCGCCATGACTACAGCACAGATACAGCCCATAATTTATCTCCTATCCAAACCCACCAGTGCAGCTACACGAGTCTTCTGAGTTTTATATGGATGATGATGATGATGATGATGAGGGTAAAATAGTGGAGAATCTCAACTAATCCAGTTTTCTTTAGGGACTACTTTCTGTAGCTGCACTACACCCTGCAGCATGTATCCCTCCACCATTTTAATGATCTGGTTCTAAAAGCAGGTTCTAGAGCCGAACTCTTCTCAGAACTCTGGTAGAACCGTGTCTCAGGCATCAGGCAGCGTCTTCATCACCATTAGGTGAAGAACTTTCTGTGAGGAGCTTTTATTAGAGCTTCAGACGTCTGCTTCCCTTCACCTCCACTGTAGAACCACAGCTCTGACTGGGGGAGCTTATCTAGAACCGCCACTGTAGAACTCCAGCTCTGACTGGGGGAGCTTATCTAGAACCGAGCATTTCACACCAAACCCCCATTTTTTTCTTTTAAAAGAAATAAAATAGTCTGGTAAAAGTAAATTGAATTAAATTAAATTACACGATTGACCCCAAATGTAGTTAACTGCTGTTATATATAAAAATAATAATAATTAAATAATAATTATTAGCTGTTAAAATAGTTAACCAGTTATTAAAATCAGACAAAACAAATATTAAAATTAGAAAAGCACATTTTGTGACAAAAGTGCAGTGATTGCACCGCTTGAACGATTCCACGTTGCAGGACTGTAGATCTAGGGTTGCTAGATGGTTGCTGTGGTGTTCTTAGGTGGTTATAAAATGATGAATGGTGGTTGCTATGGTGTTGCTAAGTGGTTATTATCACTAATTAAATTTCACTGCATTATTTACAGTATGAATGGCTTGTATTTGTATGTGTTGTTAGCTTGGAGAGCAGTTGGCGGTGCTTGTTCCGGCCAGCGGAGTGGACGTGGTGGAGCTGGAGGACGAAGGAGTGTGTGTGCGCTTTAACCCTCTAATGACCGCTGCAGGTGAACTTTTACTTACACCCACACACACTCTCTCTCTTTCTCTCACACACACACACACACACACACACACACACACACACACATACTACAGTGTTTCTCACCACAGATGTTTGTTTAAGGTGTGTTAGCGCTTACAGGAAGCGTCCAACAGAAACGGCTGTGTTTACACTGCGTTTCTGAAAGGACCCACATCCTACAGTCTTTTATGATGGTTCTAATTTGTGTGTGTGTGTGTGTGTGTGTGTGTGTGTGTGTGTGTGTGTGTGTGTGTGTGTGTGTGTGTGTGTGTGTGTGTGTGTGTGTGTGCAGCATTAGGCACTCAGGAGTCAGACGTGGCTCTGCTGGTGGAGAAGCTGGCTGAGATGGTTCCTGTGCTGAGCTGTACGCTGCGTTTCAGGCTGGACTTCAGAGAGGAGGTTCTGCAGCACGCCTCTCTGAGCTACATAGAGGAGCTCAGCTGGCCTGGCCTCGGCGCTGTCAGGTCAGAGAGAGAGGAGTACTAACCGGAGCTGAGCTCTGGTTGCTCCTGAGAAAACACACAGTTTCTGTTACTGTACCTTTAACACTGATCACCAGCTTTTAAATGATCATTTATTGAAGATGAAGATTTATTTAACCCCCCCACCCCCCGCTACTAAAACAACCGGTTAAAGCAGTGTTACGCAAGAAATGGTATTTCTTGCTTTTGGGCTCCCCCTACAGTTTGAAAATAGTATTTTGTGCTTTGAGTCACTCCTCAAGGAGGACACTCTGTACACATGCATTTCTGGACAAGCTCAGAACCGTCTTTGAAAGAGAAAGAGGCATGTGGACTGAAGTGGTAGAGCACGATTACAGAATTGTACACAAATATGACTTTAGTAGTATGAATTCTCGCTAGTGTTTTCATGCCGCTTCACTAGAGTAACAGTGCAGTAGTGCAGTAGCGGCATTTCGGCCCAAAGTAGCAAAGTCGCTTTTCTTCCTGTTACAGTCACTAGAGCATCAGCATGAGTCTGAAGCTGCTGTATTAAGGCAAAAATGCTACATTCAGCTGCTTTAACAGTGTTTAATTGCCAGTGTTGGAAGACGTGGGTCCCGTTACATCTGGCTTATAGCGGACATCACATTCCACCTTAAGAACATCACACTAGCAGTCACACACAGTGGAGGTAGTGTGATGGTCTGAGGCTGCTTTGCATCTGAAAGACCTGGGTGACCGGTCGTAATTGATGGAAACATGAATAATTGTGCTCTCTATCAGAAACACAACGTCAGGAGAATGTCCACTCAGTCCATCAGTCTGTGACCTAAAGCTCAAGTGCAGTTGGGTTATGCGCCAGGACAATGATGGCTCTGGATGGCTCAAAAGAAACAAAGATTCTGGAGTTGCCCAGTCAGATTCCTGTCTTCAGTCCCACCGAGATGCTGTAGCAAGACCTTAAACGGGCAGTTCAGCTGGACAGTCGTCGTCCAATGTAGCCAAATTACAACAATTCCTCAAGGAAGAGCCGGAATTCCTCCACAGCGATGTAAAAGACTCACCACAAGTTATTACAAACTTTTGATTACTGCTGTTTCTGCCAATGGTGGCACCATCAGTAATTAGGGGACCGTTACCTTTTCCCCATGGGTGATGCAGGTTTTGCATCATCGTTTATGAGCTGGATCAGTTGTTTACTCAAGTTGTTTATTTATTTTTATATTAAAATGATATTATAATTGGATGATCTGAAACATTTAAATGTGACAAATATGTAAAAACAGGAGAAATTGGGAAGGGGCTGATAGTTTTTCACAGCTCTGTGAAAAATGGTTTGGATATGTGAAAAAAAAGTGTGTGTGTGTATCCGTGTGTGACTGCAGGTACGAGGCCCGGAGGACAGACCTGGAGGAAGGAAAGCGGCAGCAGGAGCTCGAGAAGATCAACACTGAGCTGCTGAAGAAGCTGAGGGAACTGGACACTGACCTGGAGTTCTCCACAGGTCTGTTCTTCTTTTTTTTGTAGAACATGTAATAAAGCTGCATTATTCGTCATTAACTCAGCAGCTTCAGGATCAGGCTGACGCTCCACTGCCTGAACTGAACAGGGAGAAGGGCGTCTCCGTCATTCCCACTCCGGGCCGGAGCGCTGCTGCTACTGCACTATGGAGGTTTGGTGGTGGAGCTGCAGGAGGAGAACCTCTCTCCAGAACTGCTGCTGTGTAACGCTGTAGAACCCATAGAGTCATATTAGTGTAAAATCCTGTAGTATTACTCTACCACCTCAGCCCACATGCTGCTCCACCTTCAGATCAAGCTTCAGAAATGCACGTATACAGCTGTCCATGAGGGGGCACTCGAAGCCTGATTAGTATTTGCTGCAGTGGAGTAAAAGTGATTTACTCTTCTCTCCTGTAGGGGGAGCCCAGGAGCAAAACATACAAATTCTCACATACTGTTGCTTTAATTTGTTTTATTACATTGTTTTTATTTAGTTCTTCGAACACAGTCATTAGTTCTCTATAGGAGTCTTATATGGAAAGTGCTGGTCCCCCGTCTTGCAGGTCCAGACTTCAGTGAGGAGAGGAGCTGTATATTTGTTGGAATGGCAGCCGAGGATCTGGATGTGGCGGCGTTGGTGGACACTATTGCATCTGTTGGGAGAGAAATTGAAGAGAGTGGAAAGGTACTGTATCAGCGGCCTGCTACAAACAAACCCCCAAAAGAGTTCGGATCAGAAATCATTCGATTATTTGATTGATTTATTTAGTTTTGATGGATTTATTTTCGTCTTCTCAGTTGTTGGAGAACATGACGGAGGTGGTGAGGAAAGGCATCCTGGAGGCTGAACTGCAGCTGCAGAAAGCAAATGAGGACAAACTCATAGAGGAGGTACGTAGGGGGTGCTGAGGGGTGTATCGAGGTTTTCATGTGGGCACCAAAGTGCTATGCTGAACATCACTCCATCACCACAGTAATATGTATTCCTGTATTCCGCCCCCTGCAGGGTGTACTCAGGCAGATCCCATTGGTGAGCTCAGTGATGAACTGGTTTTCCCCCGTTCAGAGTTCTGTTAAAGGAAGGACCTTCAACCTCGCTGCAGGTAAAAACACTCCCACACAAACACTAAGATGAGCACATTTTGGTTTTCAAAAAATGGGCACACAGAGCAGGATCTGTAAAAGAGTAAACATCAACATAAAAATAAAAGACATTTTTAGGAAATAAAAAAATATATATTTATTTAATCTTTGATTTGTTACATCATTAAAAGAAAACACGAATAAGTAATTAACTAGCAATTTCACTAACTAATGATCTAGCTCATTGAGTCACTCATGATTTGCAGGCTGATTCTCCACAAGGGGGTGCTGTTGGTAGTCAAACGTTTTTTAGTGCTTTGCATCAATGACACTGTGTTTCCTAACTACTCCACTTCCTCCATCGGAAATTTATTGCAGTGGATAAAATACAAAACTTTCATACTCCAGTGAAAGTAGTGTTGGTTTCTGTTAAATAAATAAATACATCTTGAACAAAATAAAAAAAAGTACTTTTTTTATGTATACTTACAAAACAATGCATAGTCATGCTATAGATTATATTACTTATACTTTATTAATTTTATTTATTTATTTATTTGTTATTATACATAATAAGTGAGAATCCCTTTACTTCTTTGACTTTAGTACATTTAAAGGAACGTTTTTATTTATTTATTTATTCTGTTATGTTAAAAAATTTGAATACTTCTACTTGTACTCAAGTACTGACCACAGTTTACTTTTTGTATTGTATGTTTTGTTTCCCGAAGGTTCTCTGGACACTACTGAGCCCATTTATTCTCTAAAAGCCCAATCGAATAATGAGGGGTCCCCTGAAACCCCCACAGCCACAGCCAAACGCCTGCCAGGTAACTTCCTGCATACCTTCATGTAAAACCCAGGACAACCTTCAAAATAAGTGACTGTGGGAAGATTGACATTAACATTTAATCCTCCCCCAATAACTGTATCGATCGTGTGTGTGTGTGTGTGTGTGTATATATGTATGTATGTGTATATATATATATATATATATATATATATATATATATATATGTATATGTATATGTATATATGTATATAATCATATATATGGTGAGCAGTTCAGCTCCTCCCCCAATAAATGTATGGATTATGCATTTCAAATATACAGTCAGAAAATCATCTTCTCCCCCAATGACTGTATAGATCATATATATGATGAGCAGTTTTGCTCCTCCCCCAATAACTGTACAGATTATGGATATCATATATACAGTCAGTATGTCAGCTCCTCCCCCAATGAGGCATAGATCATATATATATGATGACTGATGATATATATGATGATATGATATAATAACTGTATAGATCATATATATGATGACTGATGATATATATGATGATATATATGATCTATACAGTTATTATATCATATCATATATATGATGAGCAGTTCGGCTCCTCCCCCAATGACAGTATAAATGATTGAGCTTATGAGCTGATGTTGGTTTACCTTTGCGTTCTCATCAGACTGTTCCTTCACCTGGATTCATTCACAGGTCAGAAGCTGTTCCGCCGCTCTGGGGCAGGATTCGACTCCTTCAGTGAAACCAGCTCCGTCTGCCACCTGGAGGAGTCCTTCAGAGAGCCGCCGCCGGCCGAAACGTCCGAACACGTCGAGGCCGAGGTGGAGGTACCCCACACGCCTCCCTTCCACTCCGAGGAGACCTCCACCTTGGACCAGCGCGTCCCGGACGGCCAGGGGGCGGAGCCTGACTCCATCAGATAGAGGTCACTCCACGGCAGGCGAAGCGTGTGTACTGTATGAAGCGGAGTGATCGCTCCTGGGTCGCGACCTTGATGCCTTTGACAGAGTCACTCTAGAAATTAGGTTTATGAAGCAGCTTTAAGTGCAACTAATGCGACACTGGGGTTCCGTCAGCATGCGTCGTTCCTCACAGCCCGGTTCTCACCACACAGCTCTAGATACCTGCCATCTGATTAAAGGGACACTCCTGAATTGCCCAACATCATCTCAGTCTGCTGCGTCTTCAGCGCACCGTCCGTTACCAGGGATAATCTCACTCGCAGTGGAGGTCAGTGGGCAGCTGCTGACCGTTTAGCAGCTAGAAAAGATACCAGAACCCATAGAAGAACCTTTTTTGGTTCCTTATAGAATGTTTCATTCCCATGTGAGTGTTATAAAACTTTTGAAGGCTTAAAAAACCACTTTTATTTGATGTAAAGGTTCTATAATCGTTTGAAGGTTCTTCACACTCACAAAAAACATTCTTTATGGAACCAAAACTGGTTCTTCTATGACATCACCCAAGGAACCCTTTGCAGCACCTTTATTTTTAGGAGCTCAGAGCTTGTAAATTAAGCTGTGAATCTGTTTGTCCTTTCAATAATCAGACTAATGGGGTTCTTCTGTAAAGTTAATGGTTCTGCCTAGAACCACTCCAGCTCAAAGAACCACTTGAATGTGCTAATAGTTTCTTTTCTTCTCTACACTATAAGCAAATAGGGTTCTATACAGTACCAAGAACAGACACCCATGGGCAAAATTCCTGACTAACCCTTTTCTAAGAGTGTATGATGGGAAACCTCTTGAATATGGTTCTGTAAAGAACCTTTTTAAAATGGTTCTAAATTGCAACAAAAGAGGTTCTTATTTCTTACTTATTCACCCCTTTATAGAACCTTTTTGCTAAGAGTGTAGAGTAGAGTACACTCCTAAAAGCGAAGGTTCTACACAGGGTTCTTTGACTGATGCCATAAAAAAAAAAACAATATTGATTCCAAAATTTAAATAAATAACTAAATAAATAACTAAATTAAATAAATAAAAGACAGGAGAGTGAGTGTGAATAACAAAGGTTCTTTAATAAATAATAATAATATATGATAACAATAAAGAACCTACACTTGATGTAAAGGTTCTTTATCAATTTAAAGGTTCTTTACTAGCATAGTAAGCATCTGTTTCGCAAACACGGCCCATAGGAATCCGAAAGTGGTTCTTCTGTGGCTTCAGTCACAGAACCCTTTGTAGCAGCTTTATTTTGAAGCGTGTAGTCGTTCAGGTTACAGGTGTGTTGTTGTGGGCGGAGCTTCCGGATACCACAATCAACCTTGAGTAAAGGCGAAGTACCTGCCTGATCCTGTACTGTTAAAGTTGTAGAACAATGTTATATAATTGTGTTTATTAAATATTTACTTCAAAAGCAGTTTAATTATTTGCACGAGTTTAAATCTGGTTTAAATATCTAACATTTCTAGTCTTGGAATATTAAAAAGAACAAAAATGCATAATAAATCATAGTTTAACTTATTTCTTGCTGGGTTTTTTTTTGTTTATGTAATTTTGTCTACTGCTTAATTCCACTGGCAAATACTTATTTGTATTTCTTGGAAATCTAAATTATTTCCATTGTATCTTGAAACAGATAAATCGTAGATATAAAATAGATTTTTCAGTAGATAAAATGACTTAACAAGTAGAAAATGTCTAGAAATAAAACTAATATTTTGCAAAAATCCTACAATCAGTAATATTAGATATTCAAACTAGATTTAAGATCAATACACTTGCCAATATATCTTTTTTTGCAGCGTACTTTCCCTTTCTGAGCATTGTTTTAGTGTGTATCGATGTGTCATTAACACGCTCACTAATAAGAGTGTGTCCTGTCCGAGTCTTTCACACGTTTATTTGCAGAACTCAGCAGCTGCCCATTGACTTCTATTGTAAGTGGGTTGTGGGTGGTCTGGTCTTCTGCTGTTTTCTAAGTTCAGGAGAACGTGTTGGAATATCGGGTCTGTGGTGATGAGCCGTGCTCTGTAGACGCAGCAGATGGAGATCAGGTTGAAGAAGAGTAGAGTAGACCTTTAATACCCCCGGCTGTGTGTCACTGTGCCGCTCCTTCAGTCCGTCCGTGCACTGCCAGTTCGCTGCGTTCCTTTAATCGGTTTAGTGTACATCATACGTCATACGTCATTTACATGTTTATATGTTAGCGAGCTGATTGACCTCTTTATTATTTCCTCATATTTTCTAGTATACTTCATTTGCATAAAATAAGGGCTGTTGTGATGTTTATTTGGTGATTAACGACTTTTAAAACAACTTTTTATTATAGTTTTGTTTGTTTATTTGCCAAAACACGGTGGTGTGGACACTCTGTGAAGGAGGTCGAAGGCGATGCTTTGAGACTCCTGCAGCTATTGATCTGATCAGAATGCCTTATTGCACTTTTTTGTACAGAAAATCCTAATTTAATCCGAAATAAAGGTTTATTTATTCTACAGATTGTGATCGGACCAGACTGTAGGCTGATAGTTAGACTAATCTAATACTGTAGCCATAATTCAGAATCAAAAAGAGAGAGATCATCTAATCTAATCTAACCCGTCCGTCCTGCACTTCTCACGGTTCTACGGTTCTGAGGTTCTGAGCTGGCTGGGTTCTGGTCCTCTGCTCTCTCTGGACTGGAAGAATTTGAGGGTTTTTGGGTTTTTATGGGAAAAGCAATGTGTCTTAATGTTTATGAATGATTACTGTAGCGCCCCCTGGCTGCTTCCTGATTAATGTTGTTTACTCTGTTGATTCTGTTTCATCTCATTAAAACACGTCGATACTGACGATGTTTCTGACGTACAGAAACCCGTCCGTTCTGTTCAGAACAGTTTTCCAGTTTTTATTTGCTCTCCACAAAATGATGTTTCAGCTTGTGAAATCATCTTAAATATAGAAATGTGGAAAATGCTCATTTTTGTTTTGTTGGAAAAACATTTTAATGTGAAATAAGCAAAATGATCAGGATTATATTTGGGGGGAAAAAGTCAAATTCTTTAATGATTTATTAACAAAAAGAAAAGTTAACTGGATTATTTCATTAAAATAGAGAAATTATCTAAATTAAAGCTTAAGATAAGCATAATTATCTGCATTATTTTTTAAAAAAAGCTAAATTTTCTGTATTTGTTCTGAAACAATGTTCAAGTATCAGCATTATTATTGTAAATAACCCTATTGACATGTCAAATGATTCACATTTCTTCGTTAAAAAAGCAAATCTGCATTATTTCTCAAAAAATCAAAATGAGCTACATTGTAAATCTGAATTATTTCTTGAAATTTGCATAAAATATGCACATTAAATATTATGTATATAACTATATATACATATATATAGTTATATACATAATATATATAACTTTCTGCTTTATTAAATAATGAATTGAATTAATAAAGATAGTTTGATATATGTGTATATTCTTACAGCATAATCCGTAATATTAGATATTTAGACTTGATTTAAGATGATTTCACTCAAATATCATTTGTTGTAGTGTTTTCAAATCCTGAACTTTGTTTATGTCAGTGTATCGATGTGTCGGTCACTTTTGTACGCACTAATAAGATCATCTGAATATTATATGAAGTATGAAAGCAGCTCTGTCTATAAACAGATGTTGGTCCAGCTGTTATTGATGACCACACGTCTCCGAGAGCTGTGGAGTTTTAACATGGTGTGTGTATCTCTGTTCTTCCTGATGACTGATGTAAACTAAGCCCGGGTTCTCCTTCAGCAGCTGCTCGTCTTCACTGGGGCAGCCAATCACTGACTCAGCAGACGACCTAGACCTAGAGTTTTTCTACTCACGTCAGCAGCAGATCTGTGGATTATAATAAAGATGATGAAGCTAAAGGAAACGTCTGTCTGGACTGTTCTGAATCAAACGCCTTCACACACTTCCACACTAACACGAGGTCAAACCCACCACTGGAGAGCCTGTGTAGCCAAACTGGTTCCAGTATAACGAGCTTTTCCTCTCCTCCTATTCCTATAGCAACAGCATCTACCAGCCTTCCCACCAATCAGACAGGTGCTTCTCCAGGTTCCCCCCGAAGACTGTTTCTGTACCCGAACAGTGTGTTTTCATGGTGTGTGTGTGTGTAGAGGTCCCAGAATTCACAACTGCATTATTTGGTGGCGTAATAGAGCAACATTTAGAAGCAGATCAATGTCAGCTCACAGTGAGAGCTAGCCAGGCTAAAGTACAGCTTCCAAACATGGTGGAGGTAGTTTCATCAACAGCAGCTCACAGTAAGAGAGCTATCTAGGCTAAAGTACAGCTTCCAAACATGGTGGAGGTAGTTTCATCAACAGCAGCTCACAGTGAGAGCTAGCCAGGCTAAAGTACAGCTTCCAAACATGGTGGAGGTAGTTTCATCAACAGCAGCTCACAGTGAGAGAGCTAGCCAGGCTAAAGTACAGCTTCCAAACATGGTGGAGGTAGTTTCATCAACAGCAGCTCACAGTAAGAGAGCTAGCCAGGCTAAAGTACAGCTTCCAAACATGGTGGAGGTAGTTTCATCATCAACAGCTCACAGTGAGGGCTAGCCAGGCTAAAGTACAGCTTCCAAACATGGTGGAGGTAGTTTCATCATCAACAGCTCACAGTGAGGGCTAGCCAGGCTAAAGTACAGCTTCCAAACATGGTGGAGGTAGTTTCACACACTGTAAACAATGAGAGACTTCTCCCATTTAGATTGACAGCAGCTGATGTTTTGGACACACTGCAGATGCTTGAGTCAGTAGTTTGGTGTAAAATGCTCGGTTCTAGATAAGCTCCCCCAGTCAGAGCTGTGGTTCTACAGTGAACGTGAAGGGAAGCAGACGTCTGAAGCTCTAATAATAAAAGCCCCTCACAGAAAGTTCTTCACCTAATGGTGATGAAGACGCTGCCTGATGCCTGAGACACGGTTCTACCAGAGTTCTGAGAAGAGTTCGGCTCTAGAACCTGCTTTTAGAATCAGATCATTAAAATGGTGGAGGGATACATGCTGCAGGGTGTAGTGCGGCTACAGAAAGTAGTCCCTAAAGAGAACTGCATTAGTGGAGATTCTCCACTATTTTACCCTCATCATCATCATCATCATCATTCCATATAAAACTCAGAAGACTCGTGTAGCTTCACTGGTGGGTTTGGATAGGAGATAAATTATGGGCTGTATCTGTGTTGTAGTCATGGCGACCGACGCCTGCTTCCATTCACCATAACTTTAATAAGAGACTTTTCACACCCTCCTCCTCCTCCCTCCGAATGAGTTCATCTCAAACACTGAATTACTGACACATCAATGGAGTCCCACTTTAAACATGTATCTCCTAAGCTGCGATGGTTCCGCTCCTGGACTTCTTTGCTCACTCTGCAGCTGCAGTGTATAATAAAAAAAAACTGTAAAAAAGGGTCCTATAAGAATTTTTATAGTCTAACACACTTCAGCTCCTCTGCTCAGATATTATCGACCCGTAAAGACTTTGAATGTGTGCTTTTGCTAAACTTTTACAATTCACTTTGCTATGCACAAGAATCGCGACGCGGAAATGTAGTTTTTAGAGACGACGGTGCGAGCAGCAGGCAGCGGCCCAGCGAATGCGTTAGGACTACATTTCCCAGCATGCCTGCTGGCGTCGCTTCCTTTGGTTGCAGCGTACGCACACACTCACGCCTTTTCACACACACGAGGGTTCCACTCGGAGCGCTGCTGCTGACTCGACTCTCCCTCTCTGTCGCCCCCTTAAACCGGCTGCTTCAGTTCGGCAAAGCGGGGAGAAACAGGCCGCGCTCCCGGAGCAGAAAGTTTCAACCGCTCAAACAAAGGGGCCGGAACCGAACCCGAGGGCGCCTCGTCTCCGTAAACCCTCGCTTTAAAGAGTTTAAACTTTACAAACAGCCGCCATGGAGCCTTCCAGAGAAGCCGTTCTGGATTCGTGGGAGCAGCAGGAGGAGGACGGCGAGGCCCCGGCGGAAAACCGACTTTCGGACGCTCTCACCGGCCTCAACGTCAACGCCAAGCCCTTCGTCCCCAACGTGAACGCGGCGGAGTTCGTCCCGGGCTTCCTCCAGAAGTCCCCTGCCGAAAACGTCGCCTCTGCTGGTGAGGGCTCGGTTTATTCCCCGCGCCGGTCGCGGGTAGCGCTGTTAGCACTTTATGCTAAGCTAAGCTATGCTATGCTAAGCTAAGCTAGCGAAGCGCTGAGGGAGTTCATACGCTCCAGCTAAGCTATGCTAAGCTATGCTAAGCTAAGCTAACCGGCTCACATTGTTAGCGCCACTGCTAACTTCACTTTTTCTATGATTTTTTCGCGTCAATAGAACCGTGTTCATGATAATCTGCCTAAAATCGATTAGGGGAAACACTTTGATTCCTGATGAAGTCTTTAAAGGAGGCGTTAGCTAGCTCCGGGCAGCCGTTAGCAGCGGTTAAAACCCCGGACCACACGTGTCTGCTGTGAGCTAGCGCCACTTCTCCCAGCAGAAAGTCAGAAATCTCAGCCCGAAGCTGGTGATACACGTGTGTGTGTTTTATTGGGCCTGTTTGGGTGGAAAGGGTGCTCTTATTAGCCCACTTTCGGGGTCGAAGTAATGCCAACGTCATGTGACTGCAGGTTCTGTGGGTGCATGTGCCTTTAATACAATGCCTCCCAGGCTGCTGGCGGGGCATTACTGCCCCTGGATGTGTTTAAAGGGTCTGGGGTTGGTGCTCTGGTGGGCTACTGTGCTTGTAGGCCTCTTCTCGTTGGGGTTGGACCACCACAGAGAGAGAGAGAGAGAGAGAGAGGGAGGGAGAGAACATCCATCTACTGTGGATGTAGCTCACCCCACACATACACAGAAATGCTCTGTAAAGCTGCTGGTGGAACTGACAGAAGATCAGCACCCGAACCTGTGATCTACTGACCAACATCTCCATAACTTTACTGACCAGCAGCACAGTCTGACCACTGACTGTGATTAAACACACTGTTTTGCAGGTATACACACCATCACTGCATCATTATCTTCATTCCCCTGAAGATAAGCCTATCCAAACCCACCAGTGCAGCTACACGAGTCTTCTGAGTTTTATAAGGAATGATGATGATGATGATGATGATGATAAAATAGTGAATAGAGAATCTGAACTAATGCAGTTTTCTTTAGGGACTACTTTCTGTAGCCGCACTACACCCTGCAGCATGTATCCCTCCACCATTTTAATGATCTGATTCTAAAAGCAGGTTCTAGAGCCGAACTCTTCTCAGAACTCTGGTAGAACCGTGTCTCAGGCATCAGGCAGCGTCTTCATCACCATTAGGTGAAGAACTTTCTGTGAGGAGCTTTTATTATTAGAGCTTCAGACGTCTGCTTCCCTTCACCTCCACTGTAGAACCACAGCTCTGACTGCTGGGGGAGGTTATCTAGAACCGAGCGTTTCACACCAAACCCAACAAACCCCCCAAACCCACACTCTGAATGAGTCTGTTCAGGTCTTATACAGTTGAATTAGGCAGTTCTGCTGTTATTATGCAGAAATTGAGAAAGTGGTGAACTTAAGTAGAAACTGAGGGAAAGGTAGAAGAGGAAACTTCAGTAGAAGCATTAAGTATCCAAACCCACCAGTGAAGCTACACGTCTGAGTTTATATGAAATTATGATGATCGTAAAATGGGGGGGGGGGATATATATATATATATATATATATATATATATATGTTGTTTTTTTTTTGTGCTGTACAGCACCCTGCGTGTATCCCTCCACTGTTAATTGTTTTTTTTTTCTAGAACCTGTCTGATAATTATTTTTTTAATATGGTAAAGAGTTTAATAAAAGTACTGCTTATGTTTGTAAACTAGGCTGTAAAGATTAGCCTGTTTAAAATAATACTTTTTATGATGTCACAGAAAATCAACCTATTTACATATCCACAGTTGCAGTCTGTACCAGTTTGGCCCCGCCCATTCCAGCCCAAAGAACAGGGCAGCCAGTCAGAACAGGGCTCATTTACACTAGTGTTTGTGTGTAAACGCTGTTGGGGGAGAGAGGGTATATTAAATACAGGGATAGGGTGTAGGGAGTTTGAAGAGGCCTGTATCCTGTGTGTTCATCTGTACTCTAGTTTTTAAGCTGGACTGATTTAAAAGTGCAGACATAATTTTTTAGGAAAGTTTTGATTCTTTATGTTCTTTGTGATTTACAGCTCCTGAAGACCCCAGTATAGAGGTCTCGCAAACCGCCGGTAAGTAAAAACGTCCAATTTCATTATTATTATTATTATTATTATTATTATTAATTAAGTCACCCCATTCTCACATAACAGTGGAACAGTGAACAGCCTTCATTCAGTTAAAATCTAAGTATCATGATTGATCCCTGGCCCCAGATTCAGTCGATCAGCCGAGACGTGTTTGGTGTCTGACGTGTGTCCTTGCTTTACATCAGGAGATAACACTGCACTAACAAGCACTGGACTAAGACGGTCACCAATTTACTGACCTTTGTGAACGCGCCCCCTAAATATCTGTCAGAGCTCCTCCAGATCTTAATCATTAGTGTGGTCAGTAGGGCTGCACCTAATGATGTAAGTTTATTGATTAATCTAACTTTTTTCTTAATTAGTCGATTAATATAACGTTAATAATGTAGAGTAATGTTTGGGTTACTCTAATGTGAGTGTGTTAGGAATTAAAATAATTTAAAAATAATAAAATCCTTTAATATTGCAAATATTTTCTTTAACCGTGTAGTGTGCACTTAAGGGCACTATTACTTCATAAAAATACGTTAGTGTTAACAGCTTTACAGTCAAACCTAATCTCCACCGCAAGACAGTAAATAATAAAAAAAAATAAAGTGCAACACATTTAACAATTCAACAAAATCAAGCCTCTTCCCCGAGGAACACTAGAGCAAGTTTTACAGTCCAAAATAATTGATTTATTTACTTATTTACTTTAATAAACTAAACCCAGTGCATATTCTCATAGTAAAAGGAGTGCAGTTTCAGCAGAAGTATTGTGATCGAGAAAAGCTTTGGGTGTCTACACCGGACGAATAAGCAACTGTTTGCAATGCGAAATGTTCCTACTTTTTATTTTACAAAATGTATAAAAAAATTATTCATTTTTTAATTTGATTTATTTTCAATGTTATTTATTTTTGTAGCTTGCATTTCGAATAAATCCATGCTGTCAGTAGGCACGGCCGTCTTTACGACTCAACTCACGTTATGCAAATCGGCGTCATTTCGTAACCGATCACATGGACACGTCCCTCCAGCCCGAGTGGTAAATGGATGTGTTTGGGGAACAGTGTTTGGACTGTGGAGGCACCCTGCCCAGCACATTATAGTGGACTATCAGCTTTAACACACCCCTGTAAGTCTGAAAGGGCTCACTGATACACAGTGGGGTGTGGTTCAGGGAAAGCCCTGCCCCACACATCTCAGTGTGCCTCCAGGACCAGGGTTCAGAAACAGGGGTTTAACACTGAGACTTACTGTAGTCTGTAAACACAGACAGGAAGTTCTCAGAGAGCTTATGCTAATTCTTTCTAATGGAATTTTACCGCTGAAATATAGGAGTTAGGGCCGACGAGGGAATTGGTGACAGTCCAGGTCCAGTATTTGTTAGCAGTGTTAGCCTAGCATCTCCTGTTGTAAACGAAAGAAGCTCTTGTGAAGCTCTGATGGACTGAACCTGGGGTCAGAGATCAGTAGTATCGGGGGAAAAACCGGTTTAACAGAAACACACAGTTGCGTCACACGCGTTGTAATGGTCCACTTAACAGGGGAGGAAGTGTACTCTAAATGGACAAAAGTATTGAGACACCTGCTCGTTTAATGTTTCTTCTGAAACCGAGTATTAAAAGAGCTGATCCTGCTTTTTTTTTGGAGTAATTGTCTCTACTGTCCAGAGAAGAAGACTTTCTACTAGATTTTACAGATGCATTGCTGTAAGGATTTGATTGCACTCTGCAACGAGAGCGTTAGTGAGGTCAGGATGTTGGATGATGATGATGATCACCACCACACCTCATCATCCCCAACTCATCCCAAAAGTACTGGATGGAGCTCCACCACCATCATTCCAGAGAACACAGTTCCTCCACTGCTCCACAGCTCCTCAATGCTGGGGGGCTTTATACCCCTCTAGCCCACACCTGGCATTATTAGGCAGCATGGAGCCAATAGGGTCATGATGGTGATCTGCTCCAGAGAGTCCTATTCTATTGGCAGTACTTCTTCTCTACAGGGACTAGACAAGCTGTGTGTGCATTTGCACATCTGTGTCAGCAATGGGTGCAGCTTAAAGGAGCTGAATGCAATCATAAGAAGGGGTGTCCACAAACATTTGGACAGAAAACTGTTACTAACTAAATAAATAAGTTCAATTATAAATTTCTTATTTTGGGACACGAATCATGGGCCACAATAACTAATCAGCATTATTAATAATGTGCTAAAAATTATTGCTATTAATTAGATATTAATTAGTTTGTTTGATCTTCTAGAGCTGTAAGGATCAAAACTGACCATTCACAAACATTAATGCAAAATTTTATATATATATCAAGATCAAATAACTAATTCATAAGTAAAAATTAAATAAAAGGACATTAAACGCATGTTAATTGAATTGCAAGCAAGTAATTAATATTTATCATTTTATTTATCAAATTATTTATTTATTTCATACTGTGTAAAATAACTATTGAAGTATAAAATTATGCATGAATAAAATTTAAATATTAAAGAACTAACATCAAAGGTGATTGATAATTGAAATGAATTCCGTGTGTAAAAAGTCATTAACACTGTTGGATGGTGAAGTCTGTGTGTATCAGGGCTGGTTAAGTGTTGGTGGTGTCCCTCTTTGAAGTCTTTGGTGAAGGTTTCATGACCATCCGAAAATGATCAGCTTATCCAGGAATGCCCGCACGGGTGTAACAGTGGCGACCTCGGGCAGGTGGTGTCTGTAAATAACAGGGTGTGTGGTGGTGACCTGTCGGTGTTTGTTGTGACAGCAGCTCCGCCTGTGGAGAACGGAGACGCGGAGATGGCGGCGGAGGACAGCTGGGAGCAGAAAGGTTGCGAGGCAGAGCCGGGAGGCGGCGGGCCGGCTGAAGAAGACTCCCTGCAAGAGGAAGGAATAGAGGAGGACGAAGAAGTGCCAACGCCTAAAGTAACCCCCGCCCAGCCAAACGCTCCCAAGAGGGAGCACGTCAACGTGGTGTTTATCGGCCACGTCGGTGAGTTCTCACCTGGGGAGGGGCGGGGGGTGACCTGGAGCAATACACATTTCTCAAATTACTGTCTTCAGGCTTGAGGAAGGGCTGTGTTGGCAGGAAACTGGATACATGTCCTGATGCAGAGCTTATTATTCAGTGTATTACGATACTGTAAAAAGATTTAATTTATTTAGATTAAAAAAAAAACCTTTTTATCCAATCACAGCAATCTAAAGTACAACACTGCCCTCTGCTGGTCAGGGTTTAAACACAACACTAAATGAACCCCTGTCTGCCACCAATCTCTGCATCTAAACTATTTATAATCAATATTTTCTTACACCCCTATTCTGAGGAGCGTTTGTTAAATATGGCACACAGTTAGCGCCAGTGCTAATTGGTGTACATTAGCTTTCGTTACTGGTTAGCTACATTAGCTAATTGTCTAGCCGGGGAACTGCTGGAATGCACTGTAGTGGATTGTGCCTTCTGTTATGTTCAGCTGTAAGGAGCAGCAGTTTGGGTCAGACTGATCCAGTACAAATGCATTTCTCCATAAACACATTCTGTATATCTGAAATAATTTTGATATAATCAATATTTAGTATAATTATTAATTGTCTACTCATTTTTATTTTTTTTAATAAGCTGTGTAATCATGTCGCTTCAATTTTGAAAGGAAAGCCCCTCATATTTGGTATTAACTCTATACTCTGTATGATCTTAAGAGAGTGTGTGTATGTGTATAATACAAACAGTTGGGGAGCAGAAATATCAGTATCACGTGCCAAAAATAATTACAAATATTTTGCCTGTGTTTCTGAACTTGGTCAGTGTGACCAGCAGCATAACAGGAGGTTTATGAGGCAGATTAGTTCATTGCTCCACATCCAGCCAGAGACAAACCCTATAATATTGCTGAAATCCTTCATCTGGCAGCTCTATCAGATATGGATGAATCTAATATCCAGATCGTGTACATTTATGGGGAAGTCCTACAGCATCAGACGCCGCATCAGACAGTCTGTTGGAGATTAATGAACATCTCCACATGGTTTGAGAAGAGTGATTATTTTAGACATGCATTTAACACCGAGCAAACCTCAGACGCCAGACGTGCCCTGGCTGATCCACGTCTGGATTTATTTATTTACTTATTTATTTCCCCCTTCCCCCCTGTTACTTTAAAGGACCGCTTCAGTGTCTTGTTTTCTTTGAAGCAGACTGCTCTTTATCAGAACTCGCCATCACGCCGATGCAGACACTTATTTGAGTGTCTGAGTTCATACTGAGTAATTTAGTGCATCCCCAGGTTCCTGCTCAGACCTGTAACTGAGCCAAGTTTCCACTCGTACGGCTGATTCAGAGGGTCGGACACTGAGTTTAGAGAGACTCTGAGATTAAAGCAGCCTTATGGAACCTGTTGCCTTCAAATGTAGGATATGTAGGTTTTCAGCCCTGGTGTGATATTAGATGCAGATGTTGCAGATGTGAATACAGGGATCACACTGTTTTTTGGACCAAAACAACCCAGCCGACCCGGTCTGTCTGGTATCTAACGAACTCTGGTGATGTTTGTTTATAGTGAGGACGTGATCTGATCTTGATCCGACCCAAGTATCAGATGTATTGCTCAAATGGATCCCGTAGCCAGTTGTTAGCTTGGTAGATGGGTGGGTAGATAGATCAGATACTGCGCAGGTGTACAGCTCTGAAGGCCTGTTTACACCCGGCATTGGCATGCGTTTTGTATCCAGTGAGTATCTGGATCTACTTGGACCGGGTTCTGCCGGAATCCGATAACAGAAATTGTTTTGTTTACACATGTGTTCCACCTCTGACCACCTCCCAATGTGGTTTGAGTAATCATATAGTAATCCAATCGTAATCGTAATGTGGTTGGTGTGGCGCAACAGATAATACCACTACCTCCTAGTGAGCTACCTCACCACGTGGGAGACTGGTGTTTGATTCCCGGTCTGGGTGACTGTGCTGCGCTACACCAATAAGAGTCCTTGGGCAAGACTCCCAACACTACATTGGCCCTCCTCTGTAATACGAGTAACCTTGTAAGTCGCTCTGGATAAGAGCGTCAGCTAAATGCCATAAATGTAAATGTAATCCAATCCCAACGCATCTGGGGGTGGTGATCACACCTGGCTCACCACCGTGATCCGATCACCAAACTCTCTGATGTCCTCCTCGCAGTGTTTTCTGATCGAGACGTGACGGGGCTGTAGGAATAGATTCTCATCTGGGAGACTGGAACCTTCACGGTGTTGTAGAACCACCACCAGTCCTCTAAACTGTTCACTCTCCCAGATCCGGACCACCTTGATAAGAAATCGTTGTTTACTAGAAGTCAAACTGAAATGTGAAAGTATGCTGGGTTTTTTCAGCTGGGAAGTAAAATCGGGTCTCATCTGTTCACACTGGTGAGGCTTTTTAGTGACCAGTATAAACAGAATCCCATCAAAGTAGATCCGGATACTAAGTGCGTGTTGATGGCAGGTGTAAACGACCTCTCTGCGTATCCGGTAATGGGTCAGAGCACTTTATCAGTGGTGCAGCTTCTGCAGATGCACAATAACAGCATTTAATTTTCATCTACACCTCCTCTCCTTATACACACACACACACACACACACACACACACACTGCACCCTGCACTTACGACTGGAAACCCTATGTTCAGTCACACTGCACCCACAAAGGCTTTCCTCCACCCACCCGCACTACACCTGAACTCTCACCCATTCAGTGTGATCCAAATAATCTTATACTATAATGTATGTGTGTATGTGTATGTATGATATATATGTATGTATATACACACACACACGCACACACACACACACGTGTCATATATATATATATATATATATATATATATAAATAATGTGCAAATATTCAGTATTTATATAGAATTTTTTGTACTACTGTGAGGGACGATGCACCCCAGTTCTTCACACACCTTTATACCTGTGTAATGTGACGTGACCCTAAACCTGATTTTTTATTTTTTAATAGGGGTGACTTGCTTGTAGGGTTGCAGTTTTAACTAG
This sequence comes from Salminus brasiliensis, assembly GCF_030463535.1. Classification (NCBI taxonomy): domain Eukaryota; kingdom Metazoa; phylum Chordata; class Actinopteri; order Characiformes; family Bryconidae; genus Salminus; species Salminus brasiliensis. Next base: position 38,735,994 of record NC_132889.1, on the reverse strand, counting down.
AAGCATTTACTCAACCATTTTCATTCCTTTACAGATTATAGTAACTGATGATTCTGTAATCATATCTCATTAAACATTTTCTGAAAAACAGTCTCATAAAAACCTTCATAAAACCTCTAGCACTCAGTACAGACCTGTCTGACTCTTATTAATGAGCCATTCAGATTTTAGGGTTTTAGAGATATTCATAATTCCCAATTAACTCTCGGAGACGAGCATCATAATGAAGGCCATCTTGCCGCTCCTGCCCGAGATGTTTCACATGTGAAATGACGCCAGACTGAGGTGGTTTCACAATATTCCATTTCTGAGAAGAGGACTTGCAGTGGAGTCAGCCAGAATGGAAAGTGCAGGCTAATGACAGGGTTCCCACGGGCCTTGGAAAGGTTTCAGTATTTGAGATTTGGAGAAAAGAAAATAAGGCCTTGAAAGGGTTTTAGGGGGGTGGAGGATAAAGCGCCTGTTCAGGGCCCAGGATGGAAAATGCTCATGTTAGGTTAGCTGTAGAAGTTCGTTAAAACATTGACTGCTTTCCCAGCTTTTTTACTGAGGGATGCGCCGATATGAGTGTTGAGATTTTTCATGCAGGGAGGTTACAAACGCAGTTACTTTTAAGATGCAGGTTTTTAACTCAGTAGGCCCACTTCAGTCTTTATTGAATGGTGAAGCTTCATTGCACGGGTTGGGGACCGTTTCATTTTATTCTTCTAACTACGATTTAAAGGAAATCCAAAAATTACGTGACTTTTATTTGGATGGATTATTTTATTATTGGTACATCTGGTACAGCCTCCAAACATGGTGGAGGTAGTTTCATCATCAACACCTCACAGTGAGAGCTAGCCAGGCTAAAGTACAGCCTCCAAACATGGTGGAGGTAGTTATATACACACTGCTACTGTATCCAGGGCTCCCACAGTAAACAATGAGAACTCTGCTCATGTTGCGTTGATACTTTTGCAGATCCCGCAGAAATGCTGAGGGAAGCTGTTTGAATATAACCTTTTGATCTGAACAGCCTGGAGGCTCTTAAGGTTGATGTTTGCGGTGGATATATCCCACAATAGGGGCAGCAGAGTGTTGTAGGGTAGGGCTCGTCTCTGTTGATAATGGCTTGCTAGGATTTCCCAAACAAAACGCGTTTAAATGATCATTTACAACAATGCAGGCTGTCGTAACCCGAGACGCGTTTGAGTAAATTACAGGCTTTGTTTACACGCTGGTTCTGTTGGTGTTCATTAAGTCCTGAAAGGGGAGAGACACTGCTGTTATACTCCACACTGACCCTGTCATTGCACTGTGTGCCCTGAACAGGCATCTGGAGCAGATGTGGTAATGAGCTAGACTTTGTTTAAAGGGTTCCTAGCTTCAGTAGATGCACAATAACAGCATTTTAGTTTCATCAGATTTTTTAAATGTGGTCACATTGGTTGTAGGGTTGCAGTTTTAATGAGGATTTGTTGCACCTTTTTCATTCCTTTAAAGATTATTACTGATGGTAATTCTGAAATCATATACCGGTACAGTAATATTTTATTAGCCTACTGCAGGACAGCCCAGCCCACTCACACTGAAATTATATGGATTATATATATATGGAATATATTATTGTGTGTGTATATAATATTTTTTTTCGTGTGTGTGTGTGTGTGTGTGTGTGTGTGTATATATATATATATATATATATATATATATATATATATATATATATATATATATACACCTACCTACCTACCTACCTACACGCAAATTTAAAAGATTACACATGTGTAGATATATCATGTATCATTTTGTAATTTGTGTGTATATATAATAAATTAATTAAATAAATAAATCTGTGTGTGTATATATATATATATATATATATATATATATATATATATATATATATATATATATATAAATATAATATACACACACACACATTTATTTAATTGTGTGTATGTGACTGTGTGCACACCCATGGTGGTATTCACGGGGGGTGATGGTGTTAATATCTCCCTGAATTGAGGGAAACTAACAGTCATGCCGCCGCCCCTTCCAGCCTGAGTGCTGTGAACTGAGCTCAGTGTGATTATCTCTCCTCACTCGCCTCCTTATCTCCTGTCCTTCCAGATGCTGGCAAGTCGACCATTGGAGGACAGATAATGTGAGTAGTCGCGTCGTTGCTGGTCTTTGTGTGGCTGCTGTGTGGCGGTGGGACGTTTCTCACGGCTGTTTCTGCCCCTCCCTCCCTCGCAGGTATCTGACGGGCATGGTGGATAAGCGAACTCTGGAGAAGTACGAGAGGGAGGCCAAGGAGAAGAACAGAGAGACCTGGTAACTGAAGAGTGGTGCTGTGTTTTGTTTTGAGGTGCAGCGTTATAGTCCAGTCAGACCCGGTCATTACTCGGTGTGGTTTGGATGGGCAGCAGCTGGACGTTGAGCTAGTAATTTGTCCGTCTCGAAGTTTAGAGTGTCCAGATCAAATGTTCTCCCTTTTTTTTATTATTAAACAAAGTTGTGTGTTAAAGATTTATAATTTTTAAAAAAAGGAGGCGCTCTATAATGCTCTATAATGTTCATATGATCCACATGCTCATTCTGACAGACTGTAATACACTACAGGAAGCGTAGGGGGCGCTCTATAATGCTCTATAATGTTCATATGATCCACACGCTCATTCTGACAGACTGTAATACACTACAGGAAGCGTAGGGGGCGCTCTATAATGCTCTATAATGTTCATATGATCCACATGCTCATTCTGACAGACTGTAATACACTACAGGAAGCGTAGGGGGCGCTCTATAATGCTCAACAATGTTCATATGATCCACACGCTCCTTCTGACAGACTGTAATACACTACAGGAAGCGTAGGGGGCGCTCTATAATGCTCTATAATGTTCATATGATCCACACGCTCATTCTGACAGACTGTAATACACTACAGGAAGCGTAGGGGGCGCTCTATAATGTTAATTAATGAGTTTATCATTTGTGTAAGGTCCTGATGACTCCCAACACTTTCAGGACTGCGTGATCTTGCCGGTGCTGATGTTCTCCCCATGCTTTTCTCAGGTACCTGTCTTGGGCCCTTGATACAAACCAGGAGGAGAGGGATAAGGGTAAGACGGTGGAGGTGGGCCGTGCGTACTTCGAGACGGAGAAGAAGCACTTTACCATCCTGGACGCTCCCGGCCACAAAAGCTTCGTCCCGAACATGATCGGCGGAGCGTCGCAAGCTGACCTGGCTGTGCTGGTTAGTAAGGGCTTAGCTGGAAGTGGGCCTTACATCCAGGCTACTAATGCTTCTACATCATGAGTGACGGCTGTGTAGCATCACTTACCATCTAACTATGTAATATTCTCTATTCTCCTTCACTATGGTGTTTATTCCCCCATTCTGAGCTCTAGACTCTACTAGCTCTGTTGTATAGAGGCCAGCAGGGGGTGCTATTCCAATGCACATGTCATAAATCTGCTGTGCTGATTAAACGTTCACATATGCTAATTCAGAGGGGTTCCAGTGTTCAGTTACACACAGACTGGGTTTGATGGCATTAAACTGAGGCTCTTCTGTTCTTCAGGTGATCTCTGCGCGAAAAGGAGAGTTCGAGACGGGATTTGAGAAGGGAGGCCAGACGCGAGAGCACGCCATGCTGGCTAAAACCGCAGGGGTCAAACACCTGATTGTTCTGGTGAACAAAATGGACGACCCCACAGTGAACTGGAGTTTGGAGAGGTGAGCCCAAGGTCATCCATAATAAGGGTTTTCTGATCAGAGCCTGCATGGGTGGGGTTGGGTTTGTTTATGGGCCTCCTGGACAAGGGCGCCATGACTTTCCACCTGTCTTTGGGTTGTAAACTGAAGTTATGGGGGATGTAAAAGTGCACGTGGTGCCAACACAGATATATAAACATTAGAATTAGTAATATTCAGTCATATGTGCAGAAATTTAAAAGTAAATGTGGCTGTAAATGTTTAAACTAATTGCCTAGACGTGGTATTTCATCTCCAGTGTGACACATTTTAAAAACAGTGGGTCATTTATCAGTGTTTATAACTTTCAATACATGGATTTTATGATTTTACCTGAAGTCTGAACGTGAAATTCACCTGATTAAAATCCAAATCTATAGAAAGTGTTAAACAGTGCAACTAGCAGTGAAATTCTTTGATGACTGGCTGCTCACATATATACAACATTAAATATAGAATAAAATAAAACAGTATATTAAGATTATGCACTATATCTGTAGATATGAATTATTTATTTATATATGTGTGTGTATAAAATCCATATCTAGATACACACATATATCTACATATACACACACTATATATCAAATGTGTGTATATGTAGATGTGATTTTTATTTATATATATATATATATATATATACACAAATAAAATACGTTTTATAAAGTTAGTAAGTTTCTGGCTCACTTCAGGTTCTTGTGTAATAAGAACTGTTACAGTATTGTGTTCACACCTCCTGTTTACTGACTGGTGAAAGTGGTGAAGTCAGATGTTCAGAATAGGTGCTCACAGTGCTGCTCGTCCGCAGATACGAGGAGTGTAAGGAGAAACTGGTGCCATTTTTGAAGAAGGTCGGGTTCAACCCCAGAAAAGACATTCATTTCATGCCGTGTTCGGGACTGACCGGGGCCAACTTGAAGGAGCCAGCTGAACACTGTACTTGGTACACGTAAGTGGAGCTCTGTTTAATGAGCACTTTCACATCAACAGAAATGATTATTAAAAACGACTGTAGTGTTGAATCTATACATACACAATTACGCCTGAGCCGGTTTATTTTTATATATATATATATATATATATATATATATATATATATATATATATATATATATATATATACACACACACACTTTTTTTTGTTATGTTTTTGTTATATACACCAATCAGCCATAACATTATCACCAACAGTGGGTTAAGTGAAGGGCACTGATGGTCTGGTTCCAGTGGCTCTTGTCAAGGGGTGGGTCTATTGGGCAGTGAGTGAATAGTCAGTTCTTGAAGGTGATGAAGATGAAAAAATGGACAAGCGTAAGAATCTGAGACACTCTGCCAGTGGTCAGACACAGTATGCAGTGGTCAGTACCTACCAAAAGCGCTCCAAGGAAGGACAACTGGTGAACTGGGCTCCCTTATGCTCATGGAGGTGGTGCTAATGTTGTTGATCTGTGTGTGGGTATGTGTGTGTATATGCATTTGTGTATATATATATATTAATATAGTGTAGTGTGTGCGTGTATATACAAAATGTGTGTACCTGTGTTATATATGTATAACAGTTAGGTTTGTTACTTTTGTTCTATACAGTTCAGTTTTTGAACTACCTCTAAAACTCCTGCTTCTGCAAAACTAACCTCATTACTAATCACGTATCTGTCTTTCTGTTTGTGTCCACAGAGGGTTACCGTTCATTCCACATCTGGACAGTTTGCCAAATTTTAACAGATCCAGTGACGGACCAGTGAGGTTACCGATTGTAGATAAATACAAGGTTAGAGGAGCAGTGTGTGTGGTTTCATTTTGATATGTTTTTGTGCCAAAAATGATTTCTTATTTGTTTATATTAGGGATGCACAGAATTCTCTGCGTTGAACAGACGTTCAGGGGGGTTGAAGTGATGTGTTTTGATGCTGATATCAGAACAGCAGTGTGTTTAGGCGAAGCTGGACTGCTGCACTATATTCATTTATTACTCTACTAATAAAGGTTGTGTCTCTCTGTAATGCTGGTGGGGATATTCTGACTTTCTGCAGTTTATAGTTAAACAAATACTTAAATATTGAACAAATGTTTATGGGTCACTGTCCTCTAGGCCCGTCATGATAATTATGACTTGAGGTGTAATTTCTGACTCTGATGTCGCCCAGTGTTTACGTGTGTTTGTTTGCGGGATAGTGAACATCACCAATATTTTAGCCAGTTGTGTAAACTGTGTTAAACTAACCTAAAAGCTCATGGTTTTATTCTACTAATTACTTCTCTTATAGCTAGGGTTGCATCAGTAAGAGATGTTAGTGGTGTGATGTCTCAAAAAAATCAGATTTACACAGTTGCAGTACACAGTATTTCACTCGTCTAATTATTATCATTATTATTTATAATAAATTAAGGCCTTTTTACATTAAGCTTTTTTTAAACTGAAAATGGTAAGGAATTGGTGGGAATCTCTGTTCAGATACCCATATTATACACACAAGCAGTATTTTAACCATCAGTTTTCAAACCTAAACCTGGTGTACTGCTGCAACCATACTTGCATGTGCTGTCTGCTTTTTAATTAAATGTTCATTGCTCTGTAAAAGGGTGTAATTTCATTAGTTTCATAATCATCACAATTATTTCTGGGACAATTTATCAGACAAAAGAAATGAAGTTATGCTGTCTGTATTGATCCACAGCTCTCCATAGTGCTGCTGATTGTGTTTGGTGTAAATTCACTGCAGTGAATACCGTTGTTTCTCTCTCCAGGACATGGGCACAGTGGTTCTGGGGAAGTTGGAGTCAGGGTCCATCAGCAAAGCCCAGCAGCTCGTAATGATGCCCAACAGGGTAAGGTCACATTCATTAACGTGTCCGCGTGTGTTTAACCTGCTCCATCTGTTTAACATGGTTTAACACACGGTTTAACACAGTTCAAACATTTTTATTAAACTGTTATTAAATATTATAAGAATCAGAAGCTTAGAAACTTGTAACATCATAAACCTTCAAAGCGTCAAATTAAGCTACACATCAAACACATTCCCTATTATGTATTTATTGATTGGTACTTAAAGTTGTGGAAAGTCTTACATTTGAAATTGGTGTAAGAAAACATGGGCTATAGCAGGGTTACCTTAATTTTTAACACAGGACAATAAGCAGCTGGAAGCCAAGTGAAGGAGTCAGTTTTTTCTATTGGTTACAGTGTGAGATTTGTTCAGTAAGAGTGGAATATGAAGCTTTGTGATCCCAGTCTGCTCCTGTCCTGTAAATATTTGAGTAAATGTTGAAGTGTGTTCTGTTAAGACTGGTTAAGCTGTTCAGTAGTGGTTGTGGGATTTTCACTCTTTACATTACCATGCCAGGTTTGACATTGTTGTCGTGTCTCTTACCCCTTATAGCACACTGTGGAGGTTCTGAGTCTGCTCTCCGACGAAGTGGAGACGGACGACGCCGGGCCGGGCGAGAACCTGAAGATTCGACTGAAGGGCATTGAGGAAGAGGAGATTCTGCCAGGCTTTATCCTCTGCACCTCAGAAAGCCTCTGCCACACCGGGCGCACCTTCGATGCCCAGGTGAGCGTTACCTTTGTGAAGTTATAAATTGTTATAAAGCAATGAGATGTTTGGGGCGGGGTTATCCAGTCAGATCAGTGGGATCTGGGCCAAGTTCAACACTGTCCACTACAACACTAAATCAATCACTGTCATCCACCAGTCTTTACATCTAAACTTTTAATGAATAATCAATACTGAGGTTTTGAAAGTTGATACAGTACAGCAGAACATAACATCACCATACATCCACATATCTACTTTCTTAAACCTCGGACCAGGGACCAGATTTTTATTGGGCAGTGACGGCACCCATTCAGATCGGGTCACTAGATTGCGCTCAAGAGTCTGAAATTCAGTCGGGAGGCCAAGAATCGGAGTCTGTGACCCTCTCACACTACTCTATTCTCTCTGTCTGCTCTGACTGACAAGAAATCTGCTGACTAGAGCCAACCAGCACAGATTCAGCCAGACTGAGAATTGGGTAGTGTAACCCCAGATTTACACCCCTAGCATAAAGTGGTGAAATGGTGTTCTGAAAGGATGGAGTCCTCAGCCTAGATAGATCAGCCTAAACCACAAAGATGGACTGCTAAATCAGGACTGGCTGGACTGGAAACAGTTGACCAAACACAAACATTATTTTAGCCATGAGAAGAATTTCTGTCTATACAATCCAATACTGCTGAATGAAATCATCTTTCTTACTTATATAAACACGTTTATTTATTTATTTATTTATTTATTTATTTATTTGATTAATTGATTTTTATTTTGTTTGTGTGTTTGTTTTTCAGATAGTCATCATTGAACACAAATCCATCATCTGTCCGGGTTACAACGCAGTTCTGCACATTCATACCTGCATCGAGGAAGTTCAAATCACGGTAAACCTCCTGCTCTGCTTTGCTGTTGGATTTGAGATGAGTTTGATCTCGACTGTTTGGTGGGGAAATTACTCACCTTCTAGTTTTCACCATTTTTCACTCTTTTGTAAAACCGTGAAGACCTCAAAGTCGTAGTGAAATTTTAAAGTCACCTCCCTTTCCATCCATATTCAATCTCTGCGTCTCTCTGGCAGGCCTTAATCTGTCTGGTGGATAAGAAGTCGGGTGAGAAGAGCAAGATGCGACCTCGCTTCGTCAAACAGGACCAGGTGTGCATCGCCCGTCTCAGAACCTCCGGGACCATCTGCCTTGAAACCTTCAAAGATTTCCCCCAGATGGGGCGCTTCACCCTGAGAGACGAAGGTCAGTCTTTTAAGTGTTCCACGAGTCTGGTGTGCAGATATGAGGAGGATAAAAGCTCAATTTTCAGAGAAAAATATTTTAAAGTAGTTTTGAATTTGCGTCATTTCTTTATGGTTTGGCAGCTCCATCACCCTGTTGTCAAAGCAAGTTGTAGTTCATTACCAGTAAAGTTAAGTGTCTTGCTCAGGTGTCTTTTCTGTACTACAGCTTTACATGTATTTACAGCACAAATCAATATAAATATTCAATCTAGAATAAAGAATTTATTGGATAATTCTGTTTATGTACACACAAGTATTGGGACACACCTCTTAATCAATGAGTTCAGGTGTATAAAATCAGCCTCTAGCCCTGCAGTCTGTCTTTCCTCCACACATCAGTGAAAGAACGGGAGGTTCTGAAGAGCTCACTGAACTCCAGCGTGGTTCTGTATGTAATAGGAGACACCGCTGCACCAACAACAACAAGTCAGCTGGTGAAATCTCCTCCCTCCTAGATCTTCCTCCATCAGCTGTGAGTGGTGTTATTATTGAACAGTGGAAGAGTTTAGGAGGAACAGCTCACAGAGAGCAGCTCAGTGTCCACCGAGTGTCTGTCAGACCACGTAAAGTTACAGAGCGGGGTCAGGGCCGAGTGCTGAGCTCAGAGCAGAGTGCAGAAAAGCCTCCAACTGACTCAGTAACTGCAGCAGAGCTCCAGACCTGCTGCTGCTGCTGGTAGAGCTCAGAGCAAAGGGGGACCAGCTCCTTATTAATAATGCCTATGCGGTTAGAACGGGACGTCATTAAAAAGAGCTCCTGTAGGTGAGATGTGGAGGTGTCCAAATACTTTTATGTATTTTAATAATGACTGTGTTCTGTGGTTTCAGCTTTGTTGTAAGGAGCTGGAGGAGTGGTCTTTAATGAGCTGGTGTGGTCTTGTTTGTCCTGCAGGGAAGACCATTGCCATCGGGAAGGTGCTGAAGCTGGTTGCCGAGAAGGAATGAACAGACTGCATGGTTGTTGTGGAACAGCTGAAGGGGGCGGAGAGGTGGGTGTTGCCGTAGCAACACGATTCCCACGGCCTTCCTGCCTCCGGAAGACCAGCTTCTTCTCTAAAAACAAATGTTTTTAAGCAAATGAAAATGAAATCAAAGTCCACACGTGTCAGCTTTCTCATATTGAGAGCTCAGCGATGCCATGTTGTTTAGGGTCTCCCCCCGTTTATGACCTTTCAACCTTTTCCTCACCAGCCTCCTCCTCCTCTTCCTCCTCCTCCACACACAGGCCAGAGATGCAGCTCTTTTTGATGCTTTTTTTTTCTATTTCTTTTCTTTTTTAAATTCTGTTTATTTTTTCCATCAGAGAAAAACAGTGGCAGCAGATTCCAGAAATATGGACCAGAGTTTGCTTGTATAACAATAAAGAAATGTTACAAACAGTGAAGAGGTTTGAAATGATTAAGCAGTCGAAACCAAAATGTTATTGTACGTCTCCCTTTGCTTCTTCCCACTTTGGTTTCTCCTCTCATAGCGTTCCTGCGACGTGCACGAGCGTGCCCCTGTTATTAAAGCGACTTCTATGACAATAAAATATTAAATTCGGGAAATTGTGAACGCTGTTGCATGGACTGAGTCTCTTTTATCCAGCTGTTAACTTCACACCTGTGTATGAGCTCTTCTGGAAGTGGAAGGTATTACGTATGGCCAATGATGAATTGTCATGAGAGGTTTTCCTGAGTAGATCAGTCCTTAAATCGACTGTTTTAACTCAGCAGCTTCAGGATCAGGCTGACGCTCCACTGCCTGAACTGAACAGGGGGAGAACGGCGTCTCCGTCATTCCCACTCCGGGCCGGAGCGCTGCTGCTGCTACTGCACTATGGAGGTTTGGTGGTGGAGCTGCAGGAGGAGAACCTCTCTCCAGAACTGCTGCTGTGTAACGCTGCAGAACCCATAGAGTCATATTAGTGTAAAATCCTGTAGTATTACTCTACCACCTCCGCCCACATGCTGCTCCACCTTCAGATCAAGCTTCTGCAGCTTGTCCAGAAATGCACGTGTACAACCGTCCATCAGGCTCAGCCTGGTTTGTATTTACTGCAGTGGAGTAAAAAGGAATTCATTTAAGTTCAAAGAAAATGTAAAGCTGTGTCCAGAATGAAACTGCCCTATTCGCTCACTATCCTCTACATGCAGAAATCCCGGTCACTATATAGAGAAGTGCCTCGTGATGTGTGTGCGGTCCTTGCTGTGGGACAGCAGGTTGCGTCCATCCTCTTTAGAGAAGCGTTGGGGTACATCTAGTGTCCCAATTCAGGGGCTGCATCCTTCAGAGGCTGTATTTAAAGGCTGATTGTAGATTAGGCTGTCCAAGTTTGGAGGCTCCTTCATACGCAGCCGAGAAATGCGTCAAGCTGCCGCTGTTGGGCCCTTGATCAATGCACACACTCTGCAGGCCGGGCGCTGGAGTTGGCTGCCCACCGCTCTGGGTGTGTGTGCTCACTACCACAGATGCAGAGGCCACATTTCGCTGTATGTAGTACAGTGACAGATACTTGAACTTTAAAAATTAAAAAAATTGTATATATTTATATATATATATATAAATTTCATAGCATTACAAAGACCTACAACCTAAAGACAAATTAGACAAAATAAGAGTTGCAGCGCAGGAAATCCACCGTACAGCTTTTAAAGGCTATGCTTTCGTCGATCACGCCCTTCGAAGGGTGCAGCCCCTGATTTGGGACACACCTATCGTTTGTACACTACTTATACAGTGGCAGCTGCCCCTGTGGAGCCTATGAGCAATAGCTGCCCACTGCTCTGGGCATGTGTGCTCACTGTCCACTGTGTGTGTGTGTGTGTGTTCACTGCATGGAGGGGTTAAAGGTGGAGGTCTAATGGTATCTGTGTCCAACACTAATGAGGGGCTGTCTTGTCTTGTTGCAGTGCATTGTGGGATTGTTACTGTGCACTAAAAAAGAAAAATGGCCCAAACTAGTGCACTACATAGTGAATAGGGCACAGTTTCAGACACTTCATTATTCAATGATCCAAGACATGTTCTATATCTGACTGAAGAAGAACCCAACAGGAGATGCTAGGCTACTGAGACTGTGGCCAGTTTACTGATCTCTGTCGACCCCCCCTGTCCCTCAGATCTCCTCCAGATCTTCATCAGCTGGTAGATGGATGAGGTTTAGGAGACGGTGGGACTTAGTTTAGTCTAGAAACCCGAACAGGACCAGAACCACAGAGCTGAGGAACGCTGGAGGAACCCGAACCTCTTTCACCTCAGCGCAGTGTGTGGTATCACTCCGCGCACTGCGCTCCGGCCTGAGGCTGGAAGAGCTCCACAGAGCGGGGCGTGATGAGGATGATAAAGTAGACCCAGCTTCAGATCAGTTTATAAAGTGTAAATAAGATCATTTCTGATTTACTAAATATTTATACTTGTTTCTTTAACTTTCTGACAGATTTTTAAAGCAAAAAATAAAGGCTTTGGGTGTATTTACACTGTTAGCAGCGTTAGCTTAGCCTGTTGTAGTGCGTATTTAGCCGTGCGCCCTCCTGTGGCCAGTTTGGGCATCACACAAATACTACATGGACAAAAGTATGTGGACACCTGCTCATTTATTGCTTCTTCTGAAATGAAGGATATTAAAAAGGCTGATCCTGCTTCTGTTGGAGTAACTGTCTCTACTGTCCAGAGAAGAAGACTTTCTACTAGATTTTAGAGGAGGAACATTGCTGTGAGGATTTGATTGTAATCAGTGACGAGAGCCTCAGTGAGGTCAGGGCCCCACCTCATCATCCCCATCATCCCCAACTCATCCCAAAAGTACTGGATGAAGCTCCACCACCACCATCCTTCCAGAGAACACAGTTCCTCCACTGCTCCACAGCTCCTCAATGCTGGGGGGCTTTATACCCCTCTAGCCCACGCCTGGCATTATTAGGCAGCATGGAGCCAATAGGGTCATGATGTTGATCTGCTCCAGAGAGTCCTATTCTATTGGCAGTACTTCTTCTCTACAGGGACTAGACAAGCTGTGTCAGCAATAGGTGCAGCTTAAAGTAGCTAATTAGAAGCTCATTAGAAGGGGTGTCCACAAATATTTGGACATATAGTGTGAATATATTTAATATAATATTATACCATGTTTGTTATAGGTCTTCTTGAATATATAAAATGTATATAGAGTCACCCTTCTCATCATGCTGTTTATCATTAATGTGTGTGTGTGTGTGTGTGTGTGTTAGGGCAGCAGCAGCAGCTCTGCTTGAGGTTTTAGTGGCTGTTCTGCAGGCTGACCTGTTGCTCTTCTAAACAGTGCAGAGATTTACGGCTCTAATCGCATCTCTCTCTCTCTCTGTCTCTCTCTGTCTCTCTCTGTCTCTCTCTCTCTCTCTCTCTCTCTCTCTGTCTCTCTCTCTCTCTCTCTCTCTCTCTCTCTCTCTCTCTCTGTCTCTCTCTCTCTCTCTCTCTCTCTCTCTCTCTCTCTGTCTCTCTCTCTCTCTCTCTCTCTGTCTCTCTGTCTCTCTCTCTCTCTCTCTCTCTCTCTCTCTCTCTCTCTCTCTCTCTCTCTGAAGCACAAATAGGGCAGCATGATGCTGACCCCGTGCCAGATGTGCACAGATGTTGTACCGGAGTCACCCAGTGGGGCGTGGCCTGATCCTGGTGCATTTATTCAGCAAATACAGCCACTGAGGGTTCACACACCCAGCAGGACCCTCACAGGACCCCCTTTATGGACTGCTGAGGTAAGTCTGCTTTGGGCTGTAGGGTGTAGAGTTTCTGCAGGGTGTTGTGAATGCTTTTGATCTGTCTCTCTCTGTGTGTGTGTGTGTGTGTGTGTGTGTGTGTGTTTAGAAATGACCAAAAGCTGTGATTCCCTGATCTGATTCAGCTGCTGTGATTTTGATATTTTTATTGTTTATTTCCCGCTGTGTAAAGTTAGGTTTCTGAATTCACTATATTTTTTGGAATCAAATAATCAAATATCTGAGACGCTCTGACAAGAACCAGCAGGTTCTAGATAATGACTGGGTCAGAACATCTCCAGAACATCAGCAATCAGGTCTTGTGGGGTGTTCTCTCCCGGTATGCAGTGGTCAGCACCTACCAAACAAAAGTGCTCCAAGGAAGGACAACCGGTAAACCAGCGATGGGGTCACGGGCGCCCTCTTCATGCTCATGGAGGCCCCGCCCACCTCACACCTTACAGGACGTATTAAAGGATCTGCTGGTGACAGATACCACAGCAGGACACCTTCAGTGGACTTGTGGAGTCCATGCCTCCATGCCCTTGATGGGTCAGAGCTGTTTTGGAGGCGTGGTTATAATGTTATGGCTCATTAGCATAGATAAACCTGTCGACCAAAAAGCTCGTTAATTATCAGCATCGCTTTGCTAAACGATCAGCCAATCGATATTTTGGTCAAGCCCACGTCTATGTTCTACCATTACTGTACATACACTCTTAAACAAGGGTTTCTCAGTAAGGACAGCGGTTCTCTGTGGAACCGTATTACTGTTGTTGTATTAAAGCTGAATTAAGTGTTTTTTAAAAAATTATGATCAACAAAACTGCAGGATTTGATGTAAATCCATGACAATTTCATCTAATATTTGCTTTTTGTGACGGTTTCAACAGTTCTGTTTTAGTAATCTTAATAAAAATGGTTCTAGAGCCAGAAAGGGTTCCACTAACGTAAAAAGTGTATTATTATTATTATTATTATTATTATTGTTATCTTTTGGGCTGGGTTGTAATAAATGCTTTTTCAAATGTTAATAATCAGTCAAATTCATTTTTCTGTATCGTCTGATAGTATCAACCAGCCAACCGATATATCAGTCAGGCTCCAGTCTACATGCTACCATTACTGTACCCTGCACCCTTTAGAACTGGGGCCTAAGAAAGCACAGTGTTTCTCTATAGAAGGACCCCTGGCTGAGAGGTTCTTCCCTGTGGTGGAGAACCTATTTTAGCTGGTTCTGAACAAACGTCTGTCCGCTTTGTTTTGCTCAGAGTTTATTTTGTAATAAATGTCTTTGTGTCGCCTCTCAGCTTCTGGATGTTCTGCACCATGTCGGTCATGCTGAGTGATGAGCGTAAGGGCAGTGTGGAGGAGGCCTTTTCACTGCCCCGAGAGACTTCTTTCAAATCTGCGTTAAAAAGGCGCTGGAACTACTTCCACAAGCCTCTGCTGTCCATTTTAATCGGGGCGCTGGTGTTCGGCACGGGCACGGCCATGTCCCTGCTGTACTTCACCCAGGTGGGAAACGTGCCCTACCTGGTGGGACCCCTGTTCCTGTCTATGGGACTGATGTTTCTGGTCACTGGGCTCGTCTGGATCCCCATCATCAAGCAGAAGGTGGTGCACACCGCCATGAGCCAGATGGGACACGACAGACCTCTCCTGCCACCGCGCGGGAGCTGCGCCACCATATCCTAAGAAGAGTCCTCGTTCTGTCCTGAAATCTGATTGGCTGAACCAGACTCAACACCGATGTGAGCTAATAAGACACCAGGGGTCAGACTTTACACTTCCTCCAATAACGCAGTGTGTGAGAGGAGCTCAGTCAGAGTCGGGGGTCCGGTGTGAAACTGAGCTTCACTGTAGAGAAACTGACCTGCTCTGATCTCTCTACAGTGGAGGTGAATGGAATCAGGAGTCGGTTGCCATGACTACAACAACACAGATACAGCCCATAATTTATCTCCTATCCAAACCCACCAGTGCAGCTACACGAGTCTTCTGAGTTTTATATGAAGTGATGATGATGATGATGATGATGATGATGATGATGTTGATGATGATGATGGTAAAATAGTGAATAGAGAATCTGAACTAATGCAGTTTTCTTTAGGGACTACTTTCTGTAGCCGCACTACACCCTGCAGCATGTATCCCTCCACCATTTTAATGATCTGGTTCTAAAAGCAGGTTCTAGAGCCGAACTCTTCTCAGAACTCTGGTAGAACCGTGTCTCAGGCATCAGGCAGCGTCTTCATCACCATTAGGTGAAGAACTTTCTGTGAGGAGCTTTTATTAGAGCTTCAGACGTCTGCTTCCTTCACCTCCACTGTAGAACCACAGCTCTGACTGGGGGAGATTATCTAGAACCCAGCGTTTCACACCAAACCCCCCAAACCCCTCAACCCCCCCACTCTGACTGACTCTGTTCACGTTCTGACCTTTTAATTATGCAGAGAATTTTGGAAAATCAGTAGAATTCCTTTTAAAGGAGTGTCGTTAGACCCACATGTAGGTTATCTGTAACTGCAAACCCTGTTAATTATTAATCAGATTATTTATTAAACATTGAAACATTAAACCATGTTATATTTAATCGCTGTTTTGTAAAAGCTGTGATTTTATTACTGATGTAGTGTATAAACACAGTCTTGTGCAAAAGTTTGAATGCCCCCAAATTAAGAGTTAATTTAAATAACATTTAATTAATAGGATACATAGTTTCTTTTTATTGGCTAAATGTAATGAGTAATGAGTTTTTAATCAATTTATTAAAGTCTATGTATTTATATATTCAATATATAAACACACACACACACACACACACACACACACAAACACACACATATATATATATATATACAGTCATACCAGAACTTTATGACCACCTACCTAACAGTGGGAATAGCCACCCTTGGCTGGGATGACCCTAGTGAGATGTCGTGGTATGGACTGTATCAGGGTGATGGAAGCTGTTCATTATAGAGGTCAACTGCTCCACAGTGGGGGGTCGATTGCTCTGTACCACTCGCCGGAGTCGTTAACCCCTTTTGGCATCAAAGACCCATAGAGCTCTGCTGTTTTGCTGTTGGGGTGCACTCAATGTGGGAGAAGTCCATTCTCAGAACACCTTCACTACGGCAGCTCCACAACACCCCACTAAGTAAACCCTATTATCATGACCTCCTTTGCCATGGCGATGGTTTTGCACTGGTGTGCACCTTCCATCACCCTAATACAGCCCATACTACGACGTCTTGCTAGGGTAATCCAAGCCAAGGGTGGCTATTCCCACTAATAGGTAGGTGGTCATAAAGTTCTGGTATGACTATATATATATGTATATATGTCATTTTTCTGCACAATTATGACATGATTTCACAGATTAAATACAGAATAAACACACAACATATTTAAGGTGCCGTTACTTTTGAACTCGTTTAAAGTTCCAATCAGTTAAATTATATATTTAAATATTAAAAAGTACAAAAGTGTAAAGTGACTAATTGATACTCGTGTCATTGGAGCAGGGGTGCACAAACCTTTGCCTTAGACAGTGTATATACATGTGCATATACAGTGTATATAATGTATATAATGTAAATGTGCACGCTGAATGTCAAAGACTGTATAGATGCAGAAGAGGATTGTGGGAATGGTCGTTATGCAGATGGATTAAGGGGTGGGGGGTTGTGTGTGTGTGGGGGGGTGGGGGTTGTGTGTGTGTGGGGGGGGTAGGGGGCGTATACTGTGCATTAGTGAAGCACTTTACTGCTGTTAAGGCCATGTTACCCCCCCCCCACCACCTATTGAGAACGCCTCACATCTGTGACTGTGTGTGAAATCTATAGTAGCATCGTGTGTTCCCTCCCTCTCTCTCTCTCTCTCTCTCTCTCTCTCTGTCTGTCTGCCTGTCTGTATGTCTCTCTCTCTCTAAGCTCTTGTCATTGTGCTTGAGCTTCAGTAAATCCTCTAAAAACAGGATTAACTTGGCTTCAAATGCTTCCTACTGATGTCATCTGAATTAATTCCACTGAGATGCCGTCTCTCTCTCTCTCTCTCTGTCTCTCTCTCTCTCTCTCTCTCTGTCTCTCTCTCTCTCTCTCTCTCTCTCTCTCTCTCTCTCTCTGTGTATTTCTCTCTCTCTCATGTTCAGACTAAAATAAACTGTAACAATCACAAAGCGTCTCCATATCTGGGTCAGTTCACCCAAAAACAAAGCCTCTGGACGGGAGATCAGACAGAGGAGCAGTGGCTCTCATTAGGGCCAGAGGGTTTGGGGTCAAATCTGAGCAGCTCCAGCAGCTCCAGCAGCTCCGGAGGCCGATGGACAGAAATGCTTTACGAAGAGGGGCTCAGATGTTCAGACGTTCCCACCGCTGTAATGAGGACGTTTATTCTACACCTGACCCCTGCAGACCCCTGCAGACCCTGCAGAGACCAGCAGCACAGTCCTGTATCTTCTAACCCCCCCGGCAGTAGTAGGTTGTGTGTGTTCAGTCATAAAACAGACTAAATTAAACGTCATTTTAAAGACGTACTTTAGTCTGTGCATTTATGGGTTTAAATAACTAAAAGTGTGGAGGGCCAAAGGGCCGACTGTTTCGTTTATATATTTGTAGGCCTTTGAGGGCCTTCGCTTTATTAATGAATTATTATACTCAGGCCTGTTTATTAATCTAACTTTTCACATCTGTAGTGAACCTGTCTGCGGCCTCTGAGACACCTCACAGTCTCATCGTGAGGCCTAAGGCCCCCCCGAGACCCCTCATAGTCCCCCTGACTCTCTACCACACACCATCTGAATGCTGCTGTATTTACACACACTGAGACCAACGCGGCCATCTTGGCTGTGTCTCAAATGTAAGGGATGCTCCCTACTCAGCAGGGGGGAAGTTTAGTAATCTAGCCAGTCTTCTAGTCACTGAGCGAAAATGCTAACGGCTAATGACAACGCAGCTAAACGCTCGTATCTATATAGCAACGTCGGGGCGTGCTGCCTTCTGAGGCAGCGAGTCAGCAAGCTGCCTGCCTGCAGTTTGAGACACAGCCCATTTAAGGGGGCTTCAGCGCCTCTCAGCGGACGCTCGCGGAAATGACACGTGGTGGAACGCCCTATAAGCCGGCTGACCAATCAGGCCCGCGTTCCAGAGAGCTGTGTCGTTACAAACCAGCCAATGAGGAGCGCGAACGGAGTCTGTGCGCGGTCACGAGGTCAAACCCAGAGCTGAAGAGTTTTGGGAGAAAAGGCGAAGCGGCGAGTTTCTATTGTGCTCAAATTCGCCGGATTTCAGCGATAAAGTCCGGATTTCTGCTGGATCTGGTCTCAGACTGACCGTCAGAGACACGGAACCTGCAGCTCGGCTCGGATCTGCGGGTCGGCGGCGGTGCAGCGGCTGTAAACAGCGGGCAGTTCGGGGTGAGTCACTGCAGCTCCAGCTTCAGCTCCAGCTTCAGCTCCTGCTTCAGCTCCAGCTCCAGCTTCAGCTCCAGCTCCTGCTTCAGCTCCAGCTCCAGCTTCAGCTCCAGCTCCTGCTTCAGCTCAGCTCCTGCTTCAGCTCCAGCTCCAGCTCCAGCTCCAGCTTCAGCTCCAGCTCCTGCTTCAGCTTCAGCTCCTGCTTCAGCTCCAGCTTCAGTACTGTAATAATCATCCAGCTCATCCTTACACAGCAAAACAGCCTTATTATTAATATCAGCGCCAGATAATCATGTCATTTAATCAATAAACGGTTAAAATAGTGCTGCAGGGATCATAACACACCTCTGCTACATCATTAATTTCACTAAAATTCAGATTAATATTTAGCTTTAATGAGCAGATCTACCCTGAGACTGGAGGATCAATCCTTTCATTAAAATAAAAAAAAATAAATAAATAAAATAAAAATCTAATGTTCAGTAACTCAGTAATACTATAATACTGTAATCCAGTTCAGCTCAGTTTCTACACAGATCTCACTCCTGTAGGACTGAAGGTAAGTGTATTTAAATATGCTAAATATCTATATGAGCAAGTCTTACATTTATTAAATCTATTACCCAAATTATTTCATCATTAAATGGTTAAGATAGTAGATTTATGTGGTTAAAATAAGTTGCTGCAGCCATAACAGTCCTGTTACATTATTAACATATTATTTACTAACATTCAGTTTAATATTTAGCTTTAATAAGCAGATCTACACTGAGACTGGAGGATCATTTCTCTTATTAAAAAATAAAACCTCTACAGGAACAAATCTAATGTTAAATAACTCCAAATACTTTTATTATAGTAATACTATAATACTGTTATACAGTTCAGCTCAGTTTCTACACAATTATCACAACTATAGGACTGAAGGTAAGTGTTTATATATATATATATATATATATATATATATATATATATATATAAATATATATATATATATATATATATATATATATATAACATTTTATTTAGTTTTTTAATTTTCTGTATTATTTACTAACATTTAATTTAATATTTAGCTTTAATAAGCATCTACACTGAAACTGGAGGATAATTTCTCTCATTAAAAAATAAAACCTCTACAGGAACAAATCTAATGTTAAATAACTCCAATACTTTTATTATAGTAATGCTATAATACTGTAATACAGTTCAGCTCAGACTGAAGGGAAGTTTATTTAAATATGGTAAATATCTATATGAGCAAATCTTACATTTATTAAATCTATTACTCAAATTATTTAATCATTAAATGGTTAAAATAGTAGATTAAATGTGGTTAAACTAAGTTGCTGCAGCCATAATCATTTAACAGCTGTGATTTTCTGTATTTACTAAAATTCAGTTTAATATTTAGCTACAATAAGCAGATCTACACTGAGACTGGAGGATCATTCCTAAAAAAATCCATAAAATATATATATATATATATATATATATATATATATATATATATATATATATATATATATATATATATATATATATATATGTGTGTTCAATAACTCTTATTATAGTAACATTTTATTTAGTTTTTTATTTTTACATTCTGTTTAATCTTTAGCTACAATAAGCAGATCTACACTGAGACTGGAGGATCATTCCTAAAAAAATCCATAAAATATATATATATATATATATATATATATATATATATATATATATATATATATATATATATATATATATGTGTGTTCAATAACTCTTATTATAGTAACATTTTATTTAGTTTTTTATTTTTACATTCTGTTTAATCTTTAGCTACAATAAGCAGATCTACACTGAGACTGGAGGATAATTTCTCTCATTAAAAAATAAAACCTCTACAGGAACAAATCTAATGTTAAATAACTCCAATACTTTTATTATAGTAATACTATAATACTGTAATACAGTTCAGCTCAATTTCTACACAATTATCACTACAGTAGGACTGAAGGTAAGTTGGTAGATGGCAAATATCATCTGAGCAAATCTTACATTTATTAAAATCCAATCACTAAATGGTTAGTAATCATTAGCTGGTCATCATTTAATAGCTGTCGTAACAGTCCTGTTACATTATTAACATTTATTAACGTTTTATTTAGTGAAGTTCTGTTGAAATTAGCATGAATAGCTCTACAGCAGGACTGGACTGACAATATTAACATTAACATTAATAGCTCTTATATTTCATTATTGTTTACCGCAGAGTTAATACTGTAATGCACTATAGGACTGAATTTTTAGTCTAGAAAGAGAAAAAAGAAATATTCAGTCCTGTTGTTGTTCTGTAAGTGCAATAATTGAGTGTTTTATTTGATTTAAAATGTAATATTTGCTGGATTTGTATTAATATGCTTCTGTATAAAGTTGAATTAAATTAAATTAGAACTCTATACTTCTAACAGTTATTACCTATAACCATTATTCGATCAGTCCGGTGTTTCTGCGGCTGTGTTTTGACCCTTTGACCTCCTGACTAGGCCGAATCGTCCTGTTAAAGGACAAATATCCTGCAAAGCTGCATTTTTCGCAGTGGACCTCGGATCTGTACAAGTTTTAAACGCCCTGTGTTTTTACCCCCAGTCTGAATACGGAGATCTGCAGAAACACCCGGCTTTGAGTTCATTGTTTTTGTGATGTCACAGTTGCAGCAGTGTAGCTCCGCCCTGTGCAGGGCCAATCAGAACAGAGGACCGAGCTGGTTTACATACATCAGTGTTAAAGTTACTAGGGCTGCACCAGTCCATCTTTTTCTGTTCTGATACAGATCTGATACCCGATACCGATCCGATACCATTGTTGAATTAATAAACCTAATAACTGACCCTCTGGGCGAGACTTGAGGCATCAGGAATGATGTAATCATTAGTTTACTAATTTAAAACAAACTATAAAAATGCGGTATGAGAACCGGGTTCTGTGAATGGATCGGCCCTTTAGATCAGACTAATTATCTGATACCCGATCCAGCCAGTTTTGTTAGTATCGGGGGGCCGATATCTGATCCTAGTATCGGATCGGTGCATCTCTAAAAGGTGCAGTAATGAATACAGCCTGTTGAGTTCTGAAGGCTGAGGGTTTGGGCATTAACACCTTTAAAGGGCCCAATTATCCTCCCTGTCGCTGTTCTCGGGTCCCTCTGTGATGTTTATGTGGGGTTTCGAATCCATTAGAACACAGGCTGTTTTATTACTGTGCTTTAATGACTGATATATGCAAATAAGCTCTGTTCTGATTGGTCGTGCCTCAAAAAGTCAAAGAAGAAATGAGAAATGCAGTATGAGTGTGTGGGGCTGAATAGGTGGAGATATGTGCATTTTTACGTCGGACAGCATGGCCTTCTGGGAGTGGACGGTGGGTCTCGGGACTTGTTTAGCTGTTACTGGAAACTCGAGTAAGGAGTAGCCTGGTCTGGACATAAGGTGCAGGTTCTAGATAATGCGTGAAGCTAGTCGTCACCTGCTACATCCCTGAGTTTTGTCACTGTGTTTGTTACCCTACCTGAGAACCACAGCGGCTCCCGATGAACGGACCAATAGCAGCGCTTCAGATTAGTCTAGTACTTGGACTAGATCTTTGTCGAATAGAGGTAGTTTAAAAAAAAGTCTCGTAAGCAGAAATAAAAGGGTTCTCTGACTCGTAAAAGTAGTGGAACCTTTTTTGTTCTGTATGTCATATTGGAACATACAGAACAAAAAATTGTCAGCAATTGGAAAACCCCCTTAACTAACCCTTAACCCCCTTATTTATTTATTTATTTATTTATTTATTTATTTTATTTATTCATTAACTGTCTTACATTTTGTTTGAAGTGTGGGACTGTGACTATTTATCCGGTTTCTAGAAATCACCTTAGACATATGATGGGGGGGCGAACAGTGGATGCAGGGGGCGTGGTCTCAATAGCCCTGCAGTATGTAATGTGCCGTGTGTCTGGGTTCGAGGGGCAGCTTTGCTATTCAGCTGTTTTAGTATCATAACTAATCATTTTTGCCAAGATTATGCTTCAGTATATTTTTAACAACAATATCTAAGTTTTTCACCTTTAGCTTTAAATATTCCCATTAATTCCAGTTAATTCCCATAATTGGCTGTTATATAAAATATTTGTATTATGTCTTCATGTCTGCTGTACATTGATGCTAGTGTATGATACAATTTATTTAAATGATCCAATATTTCCTTTTAATTTCAATAAATTCCATATATTCCAAAAGTTCCTAAAATTTCTATGGAAAGTTTACATTTTGGAATATTTTCAAAGTTCGCGAGCTAAACTTTCCATGGAAACATATCGATAATTACATTTATCAACATTTATCGGAAATATTCCACCACATTGCAACCTCATTGCTATTTATTTATTTATTTTAATTTTATTATAATTGTTGATTTTTAATAGTTTTTTTAGTCCTATTCAGTTTCTAAAACTACTTTAATATATTGTTTTTATTTTTCTTCATTTTGTCACCGAAGTTGTGTGAACATTTTACAATTCAAATGAAGATGATTTCAATTTTTTTTTATTGATTGATTTTTTATTTTTTTATTTTATTATAATACAAACTGGGGCTGAGCAACATGGTAAAAAAAAACTATCACCATAGTTAAAGAAATTTTCACAATACACAATATTTATCATGAATGTATCAGTAATGACGCACTGTTGCGCACTGTTCACAATCTGCTGAGCTTCATCTAATTAAGCCAGACTGATTAGACTGTTTTTAATGAAGTGTGATCAGCTGACCAGTGTTTATCGAGCACTGGAACGCTAGCAAACCTCATCAGAATATGATGATGATTATTGTTACATTGCCCAGCTCCACCCTAGACTCACTACTTTTCCTTTATTGGACCATGCCTTTTATCTGCTGGTGTTTGATTGGCTGATGCAGGTTTGGAGGAGCTGAGGGGAGCCTGTAGGTCTGGACGGAGATGAGTGACTCTGAACCACCAACGTTTTCATCTGTGGAAGAAGAACGGGATTACTGGAAGGAGGAGGCGGCAAAGCACCTGCAGAGGTAAGGGGGGTGCACCCATAGTGAGCTGTTTGGGACTCCCGGAGACGGATGGCTGTGGCATCGCTGTGGAAACGAGCCTGTTAATTAGTATCGTTGATTACTGTGTGTGTTTGTGTGTTTGTGCGTCATCAGGGCTGATGAGGTTCAGGAGGAGCTGCAGGAGTTCCAGCAGATGAGCCGTGATTATGAGGTGGAGCTGGAGACGGAGCTGAAACAGTGCGAGGCTCGAAACCGCGACCTGCTCACGAGCAACAACCGGCTGCGCATGGAGCTGGAGAACTACAAGGTGCTGAGGCTGGGAAGCTTGGGAAGGAGCAGTTCGGCAAATATAGTCAAGCAACCAAGACATGTTTTAAACCAAAGCTACGAGGCTAAAGGAGCTAACAATGGAAGCTTATGTACACCAATTAGCATGCTGCTAACCGCAGGCCTAAATCTTCACACAGCGGTGGAGGTGTTCAGTAGTCTGTTAATGGACTTGATAATGAGGTTTCTGACACTGTAGGATTTGCTAGCGTCGCCAATGCTGAGCAATTGGGTTGGGCGGGGGGGGGGTTGAGGGAGAGGAGTTATGCTCTCTGGGACTCCCGATCACTGACGGATGGCTGTGGCATCAGAGAGGATCGAACCTGATGATTATCATAAAGCCAGCGCTTAGACAGTTGCGCCGCTCAGGAACCACCATTAAACCCAGATCCTCTGCTTGTAGGTTAATCGCACTATAACCTGAGATTCGGTTCTCCGCTGATGTTCTAGTACGGTTCCCTTCTACAGGAAAATAAGAAGAGGGGGTGTGCAGTGCGCTTCCCCTCCAGACACTGCTGTAGACGAGGCATCAGCTGCCTCACTGTCCCTGAATCAGGCCTGTTGTTTTCCTCTGAATGTGTGACTGTCCCCGCCCTCAGCAAAGTCCCCCCCCCACACACACACGCACACACTTAATAGCACTAGCAGCTCCGTCAGCACAGAACAGTCAGACATTGTCGTCAGCAGTTCAGGTTTTATAGCTGATCTATTGCTTCTGATACTTATTCAAATCAGCCAAGTAAGATAAACTGCAGGCAAATGAGAGCAGCACTAAGAAAGAACATAGGATGAGGAGAGAGAGAGAAGAGAGAGAGAGAGAGAGAGAAGAGCGAACAAGAAGCCTTTTTATTCAGGTCTGCCTCCAGCTTCATTACCAGTTCAAATGCCCCCTCATCCGGGGGCGGGCAGGGGGTGGTGTGGGGGTGGGTTCCCAAATGCCGTCTTAAAGGCCGGTCCAATTCTAACAACAGAAGTAAAGGTTATAACCGTCGTGTTAATCAGCAGCTTCAGGATCAGGCTGACGCTCCACTGCCTGAACTGAACAGGGAGAAGGGCGTCTCCGTCATTCCCACTCCGGGCCGGAGCGCTGCTGCTGCTACTGCACTATGGAGGTTTGGTGGTGGAGCTGCAGGAGGAGAACCTCTCTCCAGAACTGCTGTGTAACACTGCAGAACCCATAGAGTCATATTAGTGTAAAATCCTGTAGTATTACTCTGCCACCTCCGCCCACATGCTGCTACACCTTCAGATCAAGCTTCTGCAGCTTGTCTCAGCTTGTCCAGAAATGCACGTGCACAGCTGTCCACGAAGGGATGCTCAAAGCCGGATTTGTATGTGAATTACACTCCACAGCTGTAGGGGGAGCCCAGGAGCAGAAAATACTGATTCATTCATAATGTTGTTTTAATGTTGCTGTTTAATTTAGGGCCCGGAGCGGTCCAGCCGACTAAGGCGCTGTCGCCCATGATCAGAGGATCGCTGGTTCGAATCCCGGTCAAGCAGCTAGTTATCAGCAGCCGAGGCCCCAAAAGATTTTCTGGGGTTTATGTTGTTGCAGACTGATCCATCAGCTGATAAACGCTCATTGCTAGTTTATAAGCTAAAGGCTACAGAGCGTTAACGTTTAATCCCTGGTGATGCCACAGCCATCCGTCAGTGACCGGGAGTCCTAGAGAGCAACTGCTCTTCCTTTCTCTGGGTGGGAGGGGCGGTCCTCCCTCTTTTACATAACTCAGCGTGTTCAGCGTTAGCTGATGTAGTACATTTAGCAGTTACTGTCCAGTATACAGAGATCAATGAGTAAACTGGTGACCATCTAAGTCCAGTGATTGTTGGCAACAGTAGCCTTGGCTCTCCCACGGAAACTAAAGAAGCTTGTGTCAGATACCGAACGTGTCTCGACTGGTCCGTGATCTGCGGACTGCTCCTTTAACACTCAAGTGCTGGTGGTCAGTTTCTTGTTGGGCTTGAGGCTGGTATGATGGATGGATGTTTACACAGTGAGGTCTTTGTGTTCGTGTTCCTGCAGGAGAAGTATGAGATGCAGCACTCGGAGGCCTGCAGGCAGATTTCTACTCTGGAGGGAGACCTTGCAGAGACCACCGCCATCAAAGACCAGTTACAGAAATACATCCGGGAGCTGGAGCAGGCCAACGATGACCTGGAGAGAGCCAAGAGGTGAGTGGTGACTGTAGAAGCTAAATAAAAATTGACCTGTGCAGTTGAGTGCAAAGCTGCTTATCTGGGCATTCAGTGTTTATTTACTCGGTGAAACGCTGATATTAGCATAAACGCTAATAGCATTCCTACATTATACGCTAATAGCATTCTCTCTCTCTCTCTCTCTCTCTCTCTCTCTCTCTCTCTCTCTCTCTCTCTCTCTCTCTCTCTCTCTCTCTCTCTCTCTCTCTCTCTCTCAGGGCCACCATCATGTCCCTGGAGGACTTTGAGCAGAGGATGAATCACGTAATAGAGCGAAATGCTTTTCTGGAGAGCGAACTGGACGAGAAGGAGAACCTGCTTGAGTCTGTGCAGAGGCTGAAAGATGAGGCCAGAGGTGAGGCTGCTTTTAAAGCAGCATTATGTGAGAATCAGCATTTCTTGCTCCTGGGCTCCCAAATCCAATGCATTTTACAAGCTGGGAGATCCAGAACCACCACTAAAAGTTAAAGAAGCATGTGAACGGAGTAAAATACAGGGGTTTACACTAATGCCAGTGGTTTTGAAGCTGCTGTTTTAAGGTAAAGTTCTGCATAGAGCTGCTTTAAAGGGCTCATATCACAGGAAAGGGAATAGTCTGTGCTTTATTGTGAAATGAGCGTTTCTCATTACTGCTGAAGTTAAAATGCACTGTTTTCTCTTGGGTCTGGCTGCTTTTTTTAAAACTAGACAGGACATCTCAAAGTTATTTAGCCAAGATACTAATAATAAATAATAAATAAATAATAAACCTCTGAGACTGTGAGCAGCTCTTAATATTCACAGTTTGATTAACTGAAAGTTAATAATAAGTTAAACAAAGTTAAATATTTATTTACTTAATTTATTTATAGTGCTGTTTATTTATTTATATAGTACTGTCCAGAGGTTTTAGTCCCCTAATCACATTATTTAAAAGTCTTTGTCCTGTAGAAGCTCCAGATCTCATCAGAACAGATAAAGCAGGTGAACATAAATCCAGTAAAACGGAGAAACAAGAGCTTCTCATTCTGAAAGTAAGAGAGTAGTGAGATCTTGTGAGCTAGTCTGAAGAGAGTGTAGATCACTGTGGTTCTACAGTACGGTCATTATATACATTTCTACCTTGACAGTCCACGTCTACAGCTGGTCTGAAGAGTTTATTAGGCCCGTCGTTTTTTGGTGCAGGAGATACAAAAGTGTGGAATATGAACCCTGAAATCTCACAGATTGATTGATTTTATTGATTGATTACCAGAACTGCACGTGTTCACCTGAGACTGTTTCAGCTATTGGCTGGTCTCGGTTTCGCTCACTGATATTTTTGTTTTGCTGTTCCTTCGTGTCTTTTTTAAAAGCCTTGTGCAAGCAATGTGACTGTATTTGTGCTGCGGGTGACGATCTGTGTGTGTGTGTGTGTGTGTGTGTGTGTGTGTGTGTGTGTGTGTGTGTGTGTGTGTGTGTGTGTGTGTGTCTCAGATTTGAGGCAGGAGTTGGCCGTTAAACAGAAGCAGGAGCGTAAGCCCTCCCTCAGTGTTTCTGTCGATGGAGAGAAAGCGGAGATGACCCCGACTCGGACCCCTGCAGCCTCTCTCCTGACCACACCACCTAGACCCCCAGGCTCCGCCAGCACCTTCAACACACCCCCTTCGTCCTACAGCCGGAGTGAGCAAACACACACACACTTAAATACTTTACATGTAGGGTTTAAATCTCCTGACTTCACCAAGATTTGATTCATTTTGATTGAATCATGATTCAGTTCACTTATGATTCACTTCAGTGCACCACCTTTTTTACCTTTCCCTCAAAGCCCGGCACTGTCCAGCCGACCGAGTCTATGACTGTACACCTGAAGCTGTGCAGGATTAGGAGAATGACCTCAACAGACACTAAAACACACAGGTTCTCAGATCCAGTTTTGAGAACCTGCTGGAACCTTAACGATGAATCGCGCCCCTGTTTCACACCATTATCAGAGCTGGATAATGAGCTGAGTGATTAACTTGGGCTTGTGAGAGCTGGGCTCTGGATTAGAAGATGGGAATGGAGAGTCTCTAGTGTGCTGTGCTAAACCGTGTGTTTCGGTTGTGGTTTTGTAGTTGAAGGTCTGACTGGGACTCCGCTGACCACGTCTGCCCGGATATCTGCCCTCAATATCGTAGGAGAGCTGCTGAGGAAAGTGGGGGTAAGTGTGCTGACTTTATAAATGTACATTATTTATTATTTCTTTTTAGATATTTATTAATTATTATTTATTATGTATTTATATCATTTTATTAATTATATAATTCAGGTGTCAAACTATATCTAGTTTATACAGAATCTTAGACTCTACTAAATACACACAATACTCTACACACTCTGTACTCTCTGAAGAGGAGGGTCTTCAGTCTGGGTTTGGGGACAGCGAGCGTTGGACTCTGCTGTTCGGACACCCAGGGGAAGTTCGTTCCACCACTTCGGTGCAGGACAGTAAAAAGTCTGGACGCTCGTCTTCCGTGGATCTTAAAGGATGGCGGGTCGAGCCGAGCCGTACTTGAAGCTGGAAGGACTCTCGGTGCAGATCGGCTTTTGACCATCGCCATCAAGTACGGAGGGGCTGGCTGGTCCAGTCTTGGCTTTGTAGACCAGAGTCAGGGGTCTGAATCTGATGACCTGGGCAGCAGCTACAGGAAGCCAGTGAAGTGAGAACGCAGCAGCAGAGGAGGAGGAGCTTGAGAACGATAACTGATCATCTATGACTACATCAAGGCTTCCAGCTTCTGTAGGACCAGTGAGTTCTCAAAGGAGATGGCCAGATCATTGTGAGGTCCAGCAGTTTGCATTTGTTGGCATATTTATTTGACCAAAACTCAATCTTAAAGATCTGTATAATGCATGGCAGGGAATGACATCAGCATTTTCCCATCATGCCTTTCAATATTCCATTGGTTCAGTAGATCTAGATCTTTTAAACTGCTGCTTTTGACGTTCTCTGAACGTTTTCCAGAGTTCTTGTTTTCTCAGAGTCATCATGTGATGTCCTGTTCCTCATTTAGCCTCTGTGAACAGAGCTGCAGTTAAATCTGTGGAGTGTGGTCAGAGCTCGAGGGCCGGCGCAGTGCCGCGGTTCCGGTGGCCTGCCGTCTCCAATTTGTCTGAGTTGAGCGATCGAAAGCGTCTGGCTTTAGGGCTGTTATTGTATAGCATGTTCACGAGGACAGGCCATTAAAAATATGTCTGCTTTATGCTAATCATATTCATTTTATAGTTATCTCAAATCTTATTATTCTTGAATTCTTCCTAAAGCTCAGCGTTATAATTTCTAATAATAATAATACATTTGTTTTTATCTTAATAATAATTAGATTATTAAAAATGTCTAAATTCTGTTAATATTTACATCACAAAAGATGGCATAGCTAACCTAAATAATATATGGCACTGTAACTCTTTCATGTAGATACATTTTATTTATATATATATATATATATATATATATATATATATATATATATATATATATATATATATACGCTACATGGGCAAAAGTATTGGGACACAATGGTGGGGGGGTGTCCTGCTTTTGTTGGAGGAACTGTCTCTACTGTCCAGAGAAGACGACTTTCTGCTAGATTTTGGAGGAGCATTGCTGTGAAGATTTGATTGGATTCAGCAGCAACTCTTCCTAAAAGTACTGGATGGAGCTTCACCACCATCATTCCAGAGAACACAGCTCTTCCACTGCTCCACAGCTCCTCAATGCTGGGGGGCTTTATACCCCTCTAGCCCACGCCTGGCATTGGGCAGCATGGTGCCAACAGGTTTATGTTTACTATCTGCTCCAGGGAGTCCTATTCTATTGGCAGTACGTTTGTGTGAGTGTGCATTTGCACATCTGTATCAGCAATGGGAGCAACTTAAATAGCTAAATGCATTCATTAGAAAGGGTGTCCAGAAACATTTGGACATACAGTTGACTCTATTTGCAGTCAGTTCTGATAAGCTATTGAAATAATAATGGTACTCTGCTGCTGAGTTGAGTCTAGGAGGGGATGATTAGGGTAGGGTAGGAGTTCTCGCCCCTCTTGTCTTTTTCAGGGAGGCTCCTGTAATGAAACTGTTTGTGTTTTTCAGAATTTGGAGTCGAAGCTGGCTTCGTGTCGCGAGCTACACGTCCAGGACCGAACGCCGAGCCGCTCGCTGATCGCGCAGAACGCACAGTCTGCGTCACGAGAAACGATAGAGAACCAGTCCAATGCCAACGGCCTCTACGACAAGGGGTGAGCTGTGCTGATTTAGTGATCGGACGTTCAGAGATCGAGGTTGAAGAACGTGAACGAAAATCAGCACGACTGATTACGAGATCAGCCTCGTCTGAACTGTATTTATTTATTTATTTATTTATTAAACTCTTGGGCTCTCCCTGCTGTTGGGGAGTGCAATTAATTTTACTCCACTGCAGTAAATACAAATCAGGCTTTAAGCGCCCCCTAATGGATAGTTGTACACATGCATTTCTGGATAAGCTGAGAGATCCAGAAGAAGTATTAACAAAATTTAAATTAATGTTAATGATTTTTTTTCCCTACTCATTTTACGCACAATTACTGTTTGTGATGGGGATGTCACAAGAACAAATACTTTTGTACCAAGCTGATACCAAAACCAACAACAACAAAATTGTTACAGTTTATATTGGGGCCGACAATGACTTTAATCATTCATCATCGTTTACTCGCTTATATATATTTTTATATAATATATGATATTTTATATAATAATAATAATAATAATAATAATAATAATAATAATAATAATAATAATAATAAATAAGAGAATAATAATGAATAAAATAATTAAATTTTTTGTATTACCTGTAGAGCATTAGTTCACTTACTTAGAACATCAACAACACATTTGAACAGGGGTGCAGAAACTTTTGCATATTGCCAATCCAATTAAACAGTGATTAGGGAAAAATAGTCATCATATTTAGTCATTTAAATACAAATACAGAGCATGTAATTCCAATATTAAAGAATCACACACAATTTACCTCAAAGTAAGTTTGAGAAAAATGTTAGCCTACAAGGCTAACGTAGCTAACGTAGCAAAAATTAGCGCTGAAGCTATGGGGCTAATGTAACTGGCTAACAAGTAATGGAGATGTATTCCCCTCCAGTAAGTACTGGATCTACGAGCTCGAATTTCAGATACAAATACTCATCTGTATTACTAGATTTTTTAGATCATCAATTTCCAGCATGATTTGAGATTTTTATGTTTTTGTAGTTTTTACAAGCAAGGAAAATTTCAAAAATGCTTATTTTTCGTAAAGTTCATGTTTGATCAAAACATGCTCAAATTTAGGCAAATAACTAAATTCTAATAATATTTACATCTCAAATTAAGACATATTTGAGTAGTCCAGGATCTCCTTAAAATAACATCAGCTATATTTATATAAACACTTTACTGACTGATAGCTCCATTCCAATTTTTTTAGTTTTCAAAAGTTTTTTTAATATATATGTATGTATATATGTATTTATACATATAAAAATAAATTTTAAAATAAATGATCTATATACATTTGAGATTGAAATAAATAATTTTCAATAAAAAAACAAATTTTATATATATATATATATATATATATATATATATATATATATATATATATATATATATATATATATATATATATATATATGCCTATTTATGATTCTTTAGCTATTTCATAACATGTTCATTTAAGCAAGTTAACAGTAACTCTGCTGTAAAATGTGTCCCCGTGTAGAATATGAGCGTGATGGTAATGTAACTGTCTGTGTCGGCTCTTGTTTGGGTGTAACACAGACTACCAAACAGCCTGAAGGTTCTTCAGTCATCTCGAGCTCCTTTCTTTTAACAGCTGTGTTTCTGTTTCCACAGGATGGTGAAACGGTTGGACTTCAGTCAGGGATCGAAGATCGTGCTCTGAACGAATCCAGTCTATGTCCATTAGTGGTTCAGGTGGTCCTGGACCACTTCTCCTGCACACAGTATTCACACCGCCGCCTCTTAATGCACAACACGTCTGTTTTTATGAACCGATGTGCAGCTTACGCTAACTATCTTCATGTTCCTCTCCCTGTTGGCCCTGCAGAACGAAGTGTGAGGGGCTTCAGGACCACTTGAACGTTTGTCTTCCTGCTTTACTACTACTGTCTGACAGCACTGCTGACCCCCGGTCTGTGTCCTGCGTTGCTTTGTATATATTTACAGCCTATTTTTGTACGCGGAGTCTGTCTCTAACACTGGTCTCGAGTTAACAAGCTTCTGCTTAGATGTTTTTTCTATGTGGTGACCCGTTATGGGTCCGATTATTATTTTTTTTGTTTTGTTTTGTTTCTTCTCCTTGAACTTGATGCCTTTTTATATGGTGAGGCCAAAGATGGGGAGCAGTTGGTGATGACTGTGTGAGTTTCCTGAGTGTCTGGCAGGGAGCGAAGATGAGGGTCTACAGCTCAACTGGTGCAGGAATGGAAGCCGGTTGAGGTGTTCTCCAAAACCCAGCGGAGCTGTTGCTTTAGCGCGGCGTTGCGATCTCCAGGACCTGGTTCTGGAGTCGGTGTCCTGCGTATTTGGGGGTTTCCTGCTCTGATATACCTGATCCTAAACGTTTTGGTGCTCCAGGAATGGGGGTCAGCATATCTCGTTTGGTATCAGTGATAATTAATAGGGATGCGCCGTGATATCAGCCATATTAGTGTAGGTAGATAACTGCTTAGAATGACTGTTGCACAATTACTGTTTATTTACTAAATTCAGCAGATTGGGAGAAAATGAATTATGATTATGGCACATTTTGCGTTTTATTGTCTTAATTCAGTAAATAAACAGTTATTGGGTCTAAAATCTATATATAAAAAATGAGCTGTACTTCTTTAGTTCACTTACTTAGACGAAGAACCTCAACACCTCATTTGAACAGCGCTGCTAAAACTTTGTACATTTAATATATCAGATGTCGGCATATCAGCAGATGATCTCTATATCCACGCCTCCGTATAATTAAAGAGCTTATACAGAATTATTTGTAATTCCGTTATTAAAGAATCAGATCCACAAATTTACCCCAAAACGAGACGTGTTTGGTGTCTGAAGTTCAGCTTCTTTAGTTTCATGCTGGAGCTACGAGGCTAATGTAGCTAATCCGTAATGGAAGCTTGTACCTCGCTAATTAGCGCTGGAGCTGTGAGGCTAACGTCCGTAACAAGCAATGGACGTTTCTAAACCACCAGTTAGCGCTGGAGCTATACACAGGCTAATGTAGCGAAGTAATAGAAGCTCATATTCTCTGTTAGCGCTGGAGCTATGAGGCTAATGGAAGCTTATACCTTACTAATTAGCGCTGGAGCTATGAAACTAATGTAGCTAACAAGCAATGGAAGTTTATAAACCACCACGTAGTGCTATAAGGCTAATTAGGGCTGTAAGGCTAATCTAGCAAAGTAATAGAAGCTTATATTCTCTCAGTTAGCACTGGAGCTAATAGGCTAATGGAAGCTTGTACCTCACTAATTAGCGCTGGAGCTAAAAAACTAATGTAACTAACAAGCAATGGAAGTTAATACACCACCAATTAGCGTTGGAACTATGAGGCTAATGGAAGCTTATACCTCACTAATTAGCGCTGGAGCTATGAGGCTAATGGAAGCTTATACCTCACTAATTAGCGCTGGAGCTATGAGGCTAATGTTAGTAACAAGCAATGGAAGTTTATAAACCACTAATTAGTGCTATCAGGCTAATTAGAGCCGTAAGGCTAATCTACCAAATTAATGGAAGCTCATTCTTTCAGTTAGCACTGGAGCTATGAGGCTAATGTAAGCGTATACCTCACTAATTAGCGCTTGATCTATGAGGCTAATGTAAGCGTATACCTCACTAATTAGCGCTTGATCTATGAGGCTAATTTAAGCGTATACCTCACCAATTAGCGCTTGATCTATGAGGCTAATGTAAGCGTATACCTCACTAATTAGCGCTTGATCTATGAGGCTAATGGAAGCGTATATCTCACTAATTAGCGCTTGATCTATGAGGCTAATGGAAGCGTATATCTCACCAATTAGCGCATGATCTATGAGGCTAATGTAAGCGTATACCTCACTAATTAGCGCTTGAGCTATGAGGCTAATGGAAGCGTATACCTCACTAATTAGCGCTTGATCTATGAGGCTAATGGAAGCGTATACCTCACCAATTAGCGCTTGATCTATGAGGCTAATGGAAGCGTATACCTCACTAATTAGCGCTTGAGCTATGAGGCTAATGGAAGCGTATACCTCACTAATTAGCGCTTGATCTATGAGGCTAATGGAAGCGTATACCTCACCAATTAGCGCTTGATCTATGAGGCTAATGGAAGCGTATACCTCACTAATTAGCGCTTGAGCTATGAGGCTAATGGAAGCGTATACCTCACTAATTAGCGCTTGATCTATGAGGCTAATGGAAGCGTATACCTCACTAATTAGCGCTTGAGCTATGAGGCTAATGTAAGCATATGAGGCTAATGTTAGTAACAAGGAATGGAAGTTTATAAACCACCTCGTAGTGCTATCAGGCTAATTAGCGCTATAAGGCCAATGGAAGCTTATAACTCACTATTTAGCGCTGGAGCTAAGAGGCCAATATATCTTGCAGCTAATGTCAGCTTATGTAGCCTGTAGTGAATCAAGCAGTTTAGAAATTATTAGAATTATTAGATTATAATATTAGAGATTACTGAACACCGCCGTATGCTAAAGAACCTTCCTTCAGACACTGAACATGGCTGGGATTTGTGGTCAAACCGCTGGGGGAACCTACTGAACACAGATGTTCATATTTTAGCGTACGGGGATTTGGAAAATGAGTCCTCAGCTGGTTTATTAGCTCTGAGCTGAATCAGGTGCGTTAAGAGCAGGAAGCTTTTTAAAGTACGGCAGGGCAGGACTGCGCCGTGTTAAAGGGCCCGTATCCTCCGTTTTCCCTGGGTGTTATTTTTCTAATCAGCTCATCTTAACATTCAGGTGGTTTGTGAGCTACAAATAGCCAAAATTCATTTTTTACACAACAGCTTTCCAGCCTCTCATCATCATCTATAAACGAGCTGTTTCTGTTGCTGTGCCTTTTAAAGACTGATTCATGCAAATAAGATGTGTTCTGATTGGTGGTCCAGGTTCGAACGCTTCGCCTGATGAATTTTAGACCGGTTGCTTTTGCAGCTTAGTGTCCACAGGTGGACTGTATGGGTTGGGAGAGTGAACTGTGTGTTTTGTTTATACACTACAGTAAACAAAAATATGTATATTTTAAATGAGGAAAGGTTTGACATTTTTCATGATCTGGGTCCTTTATAGCAACCCTTAAAGAAAGGAAAAAAAATCTGTTCTCAAATTCGAAATCCTTCTGATCCCAAATGTTCGATTTGGACTGGAGCTACAAGGTTCTGCTGGGAACTGGTTCAGTCTATGATGGTCAGAGTGGTTGAAAAAATGCTGGTAATCTGGGTTAAAACATATCCTATACTGGTAAACCAGCTTAGCTCTTGACCATTTTTCATTTGATTGATTAAGCTAATCAATCAGTATGACCAACTTGACCTTGCTGGTTCTCAGACTGGTCATACCAGTGGACCAGTATGGTGGTTGACTAGCTTGGTCA
Organism: Salminus brasiliensis; assembly: GCF_030463535.1. Lineage (NCBI taxonomy): Eukaryota > Metazoa > Chordata > Actinopteri > Characiformes > Bryconidae > Salminus > Salminus brasiliensis. The sequence goes on along the minus strand of NC_132889.1, from coordinate 38,700,067 downwards.
TATTGGTTGACTAGACTGGTCTAGCGAGAGCTTGTCGATCTTGTTGGTTGACCGAACAACCATCGGACTAAAATAAAAAAAAAAATGCTGGTCAAGCGCTAAACTGGTCAACCAGGTTTTAACCATCTTGATCGGGTTGACCAGCTGGCCAAGTCCAAGGCTAACTGGTGCCATTACTGTTTGTTTAGCTGCATTAGCATCGTAGCTCCAGTGTAAATCGTTTATAACTGTATATTTTTTATTTAAAAGAACAAAGTTTGGCTGAATAGTTCCTCTAAATTGGAGCTTTGGTTTTGATTTGTATTTCCAGTATTAGCGGAGTTTTGTTACTAACAGATGGTGTTATTTTAGCTCTGTAGCGTTCAAAAACACCAAGATTCAGCAGGAGTGCCCAACAAACTGCAGTAATTGCTGACCAGTAATGGCTCCAGTGCCTTCTCTGCAGTACCAACTCATCTAATCTTTCATTTTCAAAGATGTTTTTGACTTGAGGGCTTTTATTTTGGCGTCCGTAGCACATCCCGACAACAACATCGGTGCCTTAATTGACATGTTCTCAAGTTTTTAGTATTTAGGCAACGATCTAATTCACAGTTTCCTCCAAACGTTCTCGGCCATGTTTGGTGTCTGAGGCTTCAATGCGTTTCCACTGAAGCTACAAGGATAATGTAGTGCAAAGAGCAGCTTATGTGCACCAATTAGCATCATGCTAACTGTTTTCGAGGCTTTATAGATGCACTATATGTCCAAATGTTTGTGGACACCCCTTCTAATGATGCATTTAACTACTTTATGTGGCACCCATTGCTTATACAGATGTGCAAATGCTTGTCTAGTCCCCGTAGAGAAGTACTGCCAATATAATAGGACTCTCTGATCAACAGCAGATCAACATTTACCTATTGATCAACATGAACTGTGGATCCAGTATGTTTGGGATGAGGTGGGATGATGATGATGATGATCATCCAACATCCTGACCTCATCCTTTGAATGCAATCAAATCCTCACAGCAATGCTCCTCCAAAATCTAGTAGAGACAGTTATTCCAACAAACTCAGGATAAACTGTTTTTAATACCCTTAATTTCAGGAAATGAGATGAATGAGAAGGTGTCCCAATACTTTTGTCCATATAGTGCAGTAGTGAGCCAAACCCCTGCTGAAGAATCCAGCTCGTGACCAGCCTTTGTTGATAGGTAGTTTCAGAGGGTCTGAGCCAGTCTTTGATGGTCAACGCAACACACACCCTGTACTGGTATGCATACTGGTTTGGCTCTTCTTCAAACTGAAGAAGTTTTCATACTGGTTGATTAGTTTGGTCAGCATACTTTGGTCAGCCAGCTTTGATCATGGTGGTCCACCAGCTTGCTCTTACTCATAGACTAGCCTGGTCATGTTGGTCATACTGGTAGACCAATAAAACCATCAAACCTCAATGGAAGCATACCCTGTGCTACCTTGAGCTAGCCAGGCTGGTTTCTTCAGCAGGACCAGTGTCCGGAGCCTGCACAGGGGTTCAGGAGAGTGTGATGATCAAGACGCACAGTTAGCACTAGCTAATTGGTGTATGGCAGCATTAGCCTCGTAGCTCCAGTGTAAAAGTGCTCTGCTGATCTACGATTATTATTGGAGAAGGAGGAGGTGTTTGATGTACTCTGGCCGTCTGTCTGATTTATCAGGGATATGACTGCGGGAGAAGCAGTGGATTGAACTCGGGTCGGGGTTTAATCTGTTGCCTGTAGACAGACTCTCTTGTTCGAGTATTGAGAACCAATTTAAATACTTCAGTGAAGGGTACGAGTGTTTTATGTTAAAATTAGAACTGTAAAGAGGAATTGAGACATGCTTCTTTCTACTATTGCTTAGAGCAGGGCTCTCGAACCGGGTTCCCTCCGGGCCACAGCTGCACAGAGATCGTGAAGGCCCTCAGCTGATCAGCTGATGAGTTGAGCGGGGTGAAGTTTAATGGGAAGGAGCTGAAGGCTGCAGAGCTGCGGTGCTGAGGGAACCCAGTTTGACCCTCCCCCTGGCTTAGAGGTACTAACGTAGGAAAGATATTCGAGAAAGTTCAGGCACATAGAGTTCAGTGTATCGCTCATCTCAGGGCTTGTGTAAGCAATAACTGTACTAAAGACGTCCTTGTAGTCCAGATGATTTAGGGGGTTTGGAGTTTTGTGTGGAGGTCCAGCTGTCAAATAAACTTGCCAGTGACATACCCAGCTTGCCTCTCTGAGTTTCTGTGCTGTCTGTGGATCGAATGCACTGATGTGGGTGAATGATTAGGGCACCATATGAAAAATTTCACATATTTGAACATCTAGATGTCTGATCTTCATGTGATCAGTACTGAGAGTCTGTCTGATTTAAACCTCTGGTCTGATCTTGATGGTTGAATTGAGGGGTGATGAAGATCACCATCATGGCCAGATCCAGAGAGCTCTCTGCAGAGGATTGAAACAGTGAAACCGCTGACCAACATGATCAGGTCAGGATGTCCTAGCAAATTCAGCCCACCAGCAGAACCTCAAGATGAATAAAGGAGACTCCAACGATCCTAAACTCTAATCAGGGTAGCATGTAGATCTTGGCCCACAGCTGAGGTCAAAGGCCATCTACCATCAGAAAGAGACCAGACAAGGTTGATCTTCATGGGAGGTGTGCAAGGAGGACTACCCTGATGATACGGTGGCACCAGTGATCGCCGTGGTTCCAGTTCTCTCCGCTCTATAGAAATGAAGTCAAATCTGCAACCATAGTAGAGACCCGAGGCAGCATCAGATTCATCGCCTTATCGTTTGGTAGATCCGCCCCCTTCTCCAAGGCCGAGCCTCAGTGTCCCAGACCGTCTTCACTGAGCTTCCAGTGCAGAAGCAGAGCGGATTTCCCCCTGGATTCCCGGTCTGTCTGGTAAGTGTACAACAGCTCCGACAGTAAAAGTGCAGGTCCTGCTGCAGACGAGCACGCTCTCCTCCAGCCAAGGCTGTCTGTCTGTCAATCACTTAATTCCTAAGTCTAGCCCCGCCTTCTTACGATAGAGCAGAGTAAGGGTTCTTACTAAATCTGGAGACACTGGAGGTAGAAGGACCGTTTAGAGGAGGGAAATCAAATGGCAAATGGGCGGGACTGTTTTGTCTTTGAATCATAGGGGGATAGGAGCTACACATCTTACTGCAACCAGCCAGCAGAGGCGCTAGACCTGTGGATGCTTCACTTTTGAGAGACTAGCCTGCAGTGTCTGTGGAAACACTACTGTATCTATAAAAGAGAGCCAGTTTCTTGTGAAGATTAACTGTTTAATGTAATGGAAGGTGTGATGTAGGTGCTGATGTAAAGATTGTGTAACATTTTTATGATGATTACGGTCAATAAATTAACACATGAATTATTTCACACAAAAACAATCAAAGGAAGAAAAATGAGCTTTTTAACAGAGGACCCAGCCCAACCCACCTCCACCTCTAGTGTTTAATGGAGCTGTGAACTTGAGTAAAACGGCCTACTGTAGGAAAAACGCACAAGCATGTCGCGCTCAAGAATCAAGAGGAGTTTCATCTTATTATTATTAATTATTTCTTCTAAACTAAACTTGCTGGATGAAGCTGCAGCTGCTAAGCAGATCCCAAACCTGTGGCTTCGGACGGGGTGGGAGTCGGGATTAGAAACCGATCAGGGGGAAAACTGAAAATAAATCTGTATATTTAACAAAATTCAGCTGAAAACAGGAATAAAATCGGTTGAACTTTGATTATTAATAACATTGATCATTATTTCTGTCTCATTTTTATACAATTATTGATTAGAACAGGTTTGTTCTGATAAAGTTTATTTTTAAGATGATTTTTCCATTCCTGCTCCAGCATTCTGCACCCTGATCATAAACGACCAGTTAATAACCTTCTTCTGATCAAATTCACTGTGAATTTTAAAATTAAGCAAAAAAATCCTTATTATTTATGTTTATTTAAAACAATTTAATAATGCTTTCAGTTGTTTACGTCTGTATTTATGCTCTGTTCAGTTTTCGAGCCGTTTGTTGGGTCTAGTATTGACGGGTTACAGGTCAAGTTTAGGTCAATTAACCCAAATTTAAATAAAAGTTTAACTGTAAAGTGACATTAGTCCTGTTTTCAGCTCTGTTTTATGAACTGTTCAACATTGATTGGTTCCTACCAATTTATCATGTTCCCTGTTCGCGGTTTCTAATCCCTGTTAGTGAAGGTACAGTATGTTTGCATTGCTGGTCATTGCTGGTCATTGCTGAGCACCGTTGATTGGTTCTAGCTGAGGTTCTTCAGGTTCAGGTGCTGCAGCCAGAGCTCCACCCTCCTCCGGAATCACAGAATTCATCACCATGCTCCTACGCACCCCGCCCCCGGCCCGTCTGGGGGAGGGGCTAAAGGAGGAGTCGTTTCCTCGCCTGTGGGGCGGAGAGAACAGTGGACAGATGCCTCAGTGAACTGACAGCTGCCTCCAAACCGACTCAATCCGACGTGCCTTAATTCAGCTCAGTTTAGACAAAACCACACGGTGATGCAAAAGTTTTGGCACCCCTTGTCCAAATGACACGTTCAACAGAGCAGTAGTGAACACAGCTTCTGTAGCTCCTCAGACATGAGCACAGTAACATAATTAACATAAACACATTAGCATAAACAAACGGAATCATCAGTGTTGCCTGGGCTAATTTTTGGGAGATTTTTTTAAATAAACGTAATCGATGCTGACAAGGCAGGGAAGGGCTAGTCAAGTCAAAGGCAAGTCAAAAGGCCCATATGACACTGAAAGACCTGCTAAAGTTTAGCGCCGTCATGAGGGTGGTGCACTGCTCCACTGTGCAGCATTGTCTGCTCAACACAATCCTCATTGAAGAGTCCTGAGATAAAAAACAACTGAAAAATCTCAATATCTGAAGTACGTTACAGAACGGATATATGCTAAAGAAGCTAAACGAGCTTCGGAAATAAGTGCTGTGGACTGAGGAGGTCCTAAATGACCACAATCAGGAACGGTACATTTGTAGGAAAAAAGGATTTCATGAAAAGAACACTTTGCCAACTGTGAAGCATGGTGGTGGATGCTTTGGGGTTGTGTCGCTGCCAGTGGTATGGGGGGAGGGGGAGGGGGGGAAAGGCAGGATCTGAGCATTAGGATTTCTTGATCATCATTCCTGAGCAACAGAGGCTGTGTTTACTGTTTACTACTTCTAAAAAATAAATCAATAAGAAAACAACAACAAAACGTGTCATGGGGTTGAGGGTCTCCAAACCGTAAGACTTGCACAAGTCAGTTAGCATGTTAGCTTTGTTAGTGTTAATGTAAACCAATGAAGCTAAACGTTGGACACAGAATGCAATGGCTGATTGGATTGTGGGGGTGGGGGGTCAGAGTGAGGGTCAGAATGGGGGTCAGAAGGGGTGGGCAGGGTTAGTAGAGTGAATGCATGCATTACATACATCACAGAAAGGGCTCACTGCAGAACAACCTGAGTTTGCTCTTGAGAGAGGACACCTCTCGGCTCAGGGCGTCATTGGCCTCCGAGGCCTCGTCCAGTTCCCTCTGCAGCTTCCTGCGGGCGGCCGTGGCTCTCTGGGACTCTTCCTCACTCTCCTCCACCTGGCGCTTCAGCTGCTTCACGCGGGCGTTCGCCTTCTCCGCCTGCAGGGGAGAATTTACACAGTTGCCCAGCCGACATGTTCATGTGGGGCTCACAGGGTGGAGCATGGGCTTTGAGTTGTTACCGGGACCCAATTGGGCTTCCCAAATGGGCCCCATCATTGCATCCCACTTTAATCTTACATGGGTCTTATCTAGGCCCTGTAGTAATGTTTAACCCCTCCTGGTCCCATCACTGACCCTGGTGGGAATTCATATATGGGGCCAATGTAGAACCCGAGGACAAAACACAACACTCTTATCCGTACGGCCCCACATGGACATGCTAGCTGGGCAATTTGCTGTCAGAAAGGCACTGAACTCATGCTAACATTAGCAAGACGTTTAATTTCGGTTGAAAATCAAAAAACATTGGGTTGACCTCAGGCCCCGTTAAAAACGTTAGACGGACGTTACAATTTGGTTACTTAACACCAACAATATATCCATTTCTATCAGCATTAGAATTTCACATAGTGTGGACGTTAATATTATGACGTTTAGCAGATGTTGGGTTTTGGTCTCCATGCCTTACTCCACAACTCAATGTTGGCTTGTGACGTTTGGTAGATGGTGAATTTTGGTCACCAGATCGCATTTATCAACAGTAGTAGGCAGCTGGGTGAGCTCCAGAGGTCTCCATGCACTGTTATAATCAATGGATCCAATATCTACTGCTATTACAGATCTCTCATTGATCACCCTCTTGCCCATCACCCAGCGCTGGTTTCTCAAATGCAAATGATAGGTGAGCTCAAACGCTCCATGCAAAGCGACTCACCTGATCCTTAAACTGCTCAGCCTGCTTTCGCTCGTCCTCCATCTGAATGGTCAGATCCTTCAGCTTCTTATCTTTCTGACGCAGGTTTTTGGCAGCAGACTGTCTCTCCCTGAACCGAAGACACCAAAATGAAGAACCGCTGGCCACTTTATTAGAAACACCTACCTTGTGCTTTCATACTGTGGCCACTTTATTAGAAACTCCTGCCTTGTGCTTCTACTCACTGGCCACTTTATTAGAAACTCCTGCCTTGTGCTTCTGCTCACTGGCCACTTTATTAGAAACTCCTACCTTGTGCTTCTACTCACTGGCCACTTTATTAGAAACCCCTACCTTGTGCTTCTACTCACTGGCCACTTTATTAGAAACCCCTACCTTGTGCTTCTACTCACTGGCCACTTTATTAGAAACCCCTACCTTGTGCTTCTACTCACTGGCCACTTTATTAGAAACCCCTACCTTGTGCTTCTACTCACTGGTCACTTTATTAGAAACCCCTACCTTGTGCTTCCGCTCACTGGTCACTTTATTAGAAACCTTGCACCCTGCCTCAACCTCGTTTATTTCCTCACCTGCTCTCCTGCTCCAGTTGCTCCTCCAGCTGGTGTAGTTTGGCCTCCAGGGAGGTGATAGAGGCCTTCATCTTGGACTTGGCCTGTCCCCCTGCCTCCTGCAGCTTGGTCCTCAGCTCCTTGTTCTGCCTCTCCAGCTGCTGACGGGTGTTCTCGCTCCTCTGGGCGGCAGTGCGCTCAGCCTGCAGCTCACTGGTCAGCTGGTCCACCTGCAGAGAGAGAAGGTGGGGTGTTCACAGCTGTGGTCATGTATGATTTCAGTTCTGCAGGTTTAGTGGTTTCCCCTTTCTGAGCTCTCTGAGACTGAACCCCCACATCTGAGCGGGGGTGGAGGCTCAGTGGTTAGAGCTCCGGGCTATTGATGACAGGGTTGTGGGTTCGACACCCGGGCTCGGCAAGCTGCCACTGTTGGATTCTTGAGCAAAGCCCTTTACCCTCTCTGCTCCCTGGGCGCTGAATTTGGCTGCCCACCGCTCTGGGTGTGGATGTGTGTGCTCACTGCCCCCTAGTTCACACGTGTGCGTGTGTGTGTGCGTGTGTGTGTGTGTGTGTGGGGGGGGCCCCTGATGATTGCCACTTTTAATGTAATTTAAAGATTATAACCATTACAAAGTCACATGCATGTCAACAGTGATCTCCTAACACGCTCTGCACCTGCTGGACGCTTCTCCTGAGGCGCTCGTTGAGGGTCTCTATGTTGCCCTGCTCCTCCTCCAGCTCCTCCTCCAGGTGGGTGATCCTGGCCTCCAGGCGGCGCTTCTCCTCAGATGATAAGGACCTGTGAAGAAACCCTTAAAGAATGTAGCTCACGTGGAAGAACCTGGGAGATAGACTTCTTCAGATCTGCTGTACATCAAACATTTAGTCAGAAAAACACTTTGTGTTTGCACTCTGGCCACTTTATTAGAAACCCCTACCTTGTGCTTCCACTCACTGGCCACTTTATTAGAAACATCTACCTTGGCTTACTCTCTTTGGCCACTTTATTAGAAACCCCTACCTTGTGCTTCAACTCACTGGCCACTTTATTAGAAACACCTACTTTTGTGCTTTCATACAGTGGCCACTTTATTAGAAACACCTACCTTGTGCTTCTACTCACTGGCCACTTTATTAGAAACCCCTACCTTGTGCTTCTACTCACTGGCCACTTTATTAGAACCCCCTACCTTAATTACTCCAGATACCCCATCACTGCAGCACTGGTCAGCTCCTCCCTGATCACCATCACCTCTTACAAATACAGAAGGTCCTTTTCCAGAAGGTCTTCATTAGTTAAAGCGGGTGTCTCTATAGGAGACGAGCTCCAGGCTGCTGACGGAGAACAGTGACGGAGTCTGAATACACAACGTAAACAGTCCACTCACTTGCCAGAGGTGCCGGACAACTCCTCAGCCAGCTCATCTCTCTCCGTCTCAGCCTGCTTACGAGTTCTCTCAGCTGCAGCCAGCTCCTTCAGGTACAGCACACAGGTGTTAGTAACGCCCCCTCCTGGTTAAACCCTGCACTCTAAAGCTTGGGGACTAAAGCAGTTTGCTGTTAAAGTAAAGAGTCAAGGTTTAACCATCATTAGATTCATCGGATCAGACTGGTCTAATCACTGTGACTAAGATGGCCTTCGAAGGTCTAGGTGGTTGAAAAGCTGGTCATTCAGGCCTGTACTGGTAAGCTCGCTGGTCAACCAGCTCTTGATCAGCATAGTGTATGTTGCATTTGGTTTTGGTCATGCTGGTGATGCTAGTTAACCAGTGTTGTCTTGGTGCCGGCCATTCTGGTAAACCACCATTACCAGCAAGACCACCCTGGTTGGCCAGAATGGCCGCAAGACCACACTGGTTAATTAGCATGGTTGACCAGCAAGACTAGCATCACAAAGATGGTCGACCAGCATGACCAAAATCAATGCTGGTCAGGCTGGTCAACCAGCTTGGTGATGCTGGTCAGGCTCGTCAACCAGCTTGATATTTCTGGTCATACTGGTAAATCAGCCTGGTCATGCTAGTCAACCAGCTAGGTGATGCTGGTCATGCTAGTTAACCAGTGTGGTCTTGCCGGCCATTCTAGTCAACCACCATGACCAGCATGACCAAACCCTGGTTGACCAGCAAGACCAGAATCACCAAGCTAGTTGACCAGCTGGGTGATATTGGTCATGCTGTCAAACTGCATGGTGATGCTGGTCTTGCTGGTTGACCACCTTGGTCTTGCAGGTCAGCAAGCTTGGTGATGCTGGTCTTGCTGGTCCACCAGCGTGGTTTTGCTTGTGCTCTAGCTTGTTCAGGTTAATCATACTAGACCAGCTAAACAACTAAACGAAAACATACCCTATACTGGTCAAGAGCTAAGCTGGCCAGCCAGTTTACCCAGCTTGACCAGCCTCGAGACGTCACAAATCTAATGCTCGAATGCAAATTGTGTCTCAGTTGTTAGAAATGCTGGTGGAAACCTCCTGCAGGTGCATGATATCCGCCTCCATGTTTTTGGCCCTCCTTTCAGTTTCTCTTGAGTTGGAGAGCGCCTCCTTGTGGGCATTGCGAGCATCCTCCAGCTCCCTCTGAGAGTCCTTCATCTGGGCCTGTGAGGAGGAGAGTCTGTCTATTAGCTATTTATTGAACTATTTGATCCTTCCATTCAGAGGCCAATTCCTGCCCAGAACAGGATCGTGGAGAAGGCGGATCTGATTAACATGATTACATTTTAATTCAATTAATGATCTATTAATTAAAAAGCTTCAGGTTAATCAGGATGCTGGTATGCCCATGACACTGGATGGGCAGGTGACTGAGGTGCCTGTCTGGCTCACCTGAGTCTTGCGCAGCTGTTTGACAGCCTCATCCCTGCTCCGGCTCAGAGCATCGATCTGGTCCTCCAGGTCCTTCACGTCTCCCTCCAGCTTCTTTCTGGCAGCTGCTAGAGAATTCCTCTGCTTGCGTTCATCCTCCAGCTCAGACTCCATGTCACGCAGCTGCTCACCCACAACATAAAGCATATAGCTCTCTGTAGTTCATTCATTAGTTCCCTGCATGACTTCTGTCAGACTTAGACATGAGCGCCACCCACTGAAGGAACGTTTAAGTGCAGGGAAAGCAAGTAATTTACAGGGAGTTATCTATCAATAATACACACTATCAATAACACACAGGTTAATATTAATAAACTAGACATCTTATAAATAACGTACATGCTGACTATGAGTAATACTCACTATAAATATATATAAATAATATACATAAATATACAGACCACACACACACACACACACACATATATATATATATATATATATATATATATACTGTGTGTGTATATATATATATATATATATATATATATATATATATACAGCTCTGCAAAAAATTATGAGACCACTTTTTTCAATTTTGTCAATTACTTTTTAATTTATTTTTAATATAATTTTTCATCAAACAGAGCTGATTTAGCTGAATCTGCAGACTATGAACGGCATAAAGTCCCAACAGCAATGTGCGACACTAGTGGAGAGCCGGCCGAGACATGAGAGCTGTGATTGGCCGTCGAGGTTATTATTTCTGCATAGTGATTTCTGAATGCTCAGAGTTCAGATATTAGTACTGTGTTTAAATCTGAATAATAACTTATTATAATTATTGTAATTTTTTTGTAAAATTATTTGAGCAATGCTCTAAATAACAAAAAAATAAGATGATCAGGTTCTCTGTTTTTGTTTTTTTTCTAGGCAGTGTGTTTTAGGGAAATAAATTTTTGCACTGTATTTCATAAACCATGGACAACATTAAATAAAATATATGTGTATTTTTAGATAAAATATTATTTGCAGAAATGACAACTGCTCAAAAACAACTGCTCAAATAATGCAGAGAAATTATTATAATAATTATAATGCAGATAAGTTATTATTCAGATTTAAACGCAGTACTAATATCTGAACTTTGAGAGATAAGATAAGATAAGATAAGATAGTTAAATCCTTTATTAGTCTCACAGTGGGGAAATTCTCACAGCAGAAAGGGATAGCAAGATACTCAGATGCAAAAACATAGGTAAATTACCACTATATACACAATATAAATAATAGAAGTAAAAAAAGAAAAGCAATAACAATATTATTATAGCATTCAGAATCACTATGGTGAAATAATCTAGACAGACAATCACAGCTCTCATGTCTCGGCCGGCTCTCCACTAGTCTTTAACATTGCTGTTGGGACTTTGTCATTCACAGTCTGCAGATTCAGATAACTCAGCTCTGCTTGATGAAACGTCTGGAATAAAACCCCAGACAGGTAGAGATGTGTGTGGTCTCTTCATTATTTCCAGAGCTGAACACACTCTCGAAATCAGAATGACTCAGAAAGCACATCCAGCGTTTACCTGCTTCAGCACCTGCCTCCTCTTCTCCTCCCCCTGCTCATCCCTGCCCTGCAGTTCCCGATCGAACTGGGCTTTCAGGGCCTGCATGTTGACCTCCAGACGGAGCTTAGCATCCTCCGCGGCCTGCAGCTCGTCCTCCAGCTCCTCCATCTGCGTCCTCATCTCCTGAACATGAGCCTCCAGCAGACGCTTTGCCTTCTCCAGCTCATGCACCTAACAAACCGTCCCAGACAGGGAGCATACATATCCATTTTAATAGGTACAGTTCCACTGGCCATAGGAACGCAACACAACAAGAGCCAAAACATTAGGACCTCCCTATGCTTCCTATGCTGTTGTTCCTCCACATACTGCCAAACAAGATCTCTGAAGGTGGTCTCTGAGGTGTGTGACACTGAGACCCTGGCTTTACGTCCTGTAAGATGGGAGGTGGAGCTGCCTCCTCAGACCTGATCACCTTCTTCCATCACTCTGAGGCTCAGCTCTGAAGCTCACGGTGGTTTCAATGATGGACAGGGGTCAGCATGGGCACTCTGATCAGTACCACCCATAGACAGCAGGGGGCGCTGCACACTATAGCCTTCGTCACCCTTGCACATATCAATAAACCTTAGGCACATTGAGTTGGTGGTCTGTCCCTCGTGAATGAAGCCTTGGAGCCGTTTGGGGGATCAGTCATCTGGACATAACAATCTAACCATCCTCTGTCTCAGGTCTCAGGTCCGACTGTTTAATTGCCGTCTACCTCAGCAACACTATTCCCTTCACTTATCAGTGGTCATAATGTTTTGGCTCATTAGTGTGCACTCTGACATTCCGCCTTGACTCACGTTCTTCCCCACGTCGTCCTTGGAGCTGATCAGGTCCTCCATCTCCGTGCGCAGGGCTTTATTAACCTTCTCCAGCTCCTCCCGGGACAGCTGCAGCTCCTCCAGCGCTCGAGCCAGAGCCAGGCCTCTGCTCTCCTTCTCCCTGGCCTCTGCCTCGGCTCGATCCCGCTCCTCTGCAAACTTGATGGAGATGGCCTTCTCCTCGGCCAGCAGCTGGAGGACACAGACCAAGTAGGTTACCTCATCTAAATCACGGGCTGGACTATTTATACGGGCACAAAGATCAGGTCGGGGGCAAACTAATATATATATATATATATATTCTGACCTGGTCGAACTTCCTCTGCCTTTTCTCCAGGTTGGACACCAGCTGTCTCTGGTTGTCCAGGTCCATCAGCAGGTCCTCCAGCTCCTGCTGCAGTCGGTTCTTACTCTTCTCCAGTTTATCGTAGGCCGAGGCCTTCTCCTCAAACTCAGAGTTGACGGCCTCCAGCTCCCTCTGCGCCCGCTTCTTGCTTTCCTCGAGCAGCTCCATACTGCTGGAGAACTCCTCCAGCTTTTTCTTCGCATCTGTCAGCTGACATGAGACGAAAGGTGTGCCTGTTAATATTTTAGTAGGGATGCAGTGTGCAGGTGTGATGCAGTGTGCAGGTGTGATGCAGTGTGCAGGTGTGATGCAGTGTACAGGTGTGATGCAGTGTACAGGTGTGATGCAGTGTGCAGGTGTGATGCAGTGTTATGCAGTGTACAGGTGTGATGCAGTGTACAGGTGTGATGCAGTGTACAGGTGTTATGCAGTGTACAGGTGTGATGCAGTGTACAGGTGTAATGCAGTGGGCAGGTGTTATGCAGTGTACAGGTGTGATGCAGTGTACAGGTGTGATGCAGTGTGCAGGTGTGATGCAGTGTGATGCAGTGTACAGGTGTGATGCAGTGTACAGGTGTAATGCAGTGTACAGGTGTGATGCAGTGTACAGGTGTGATGCAGTGTACAGGTGTGATGCAGTGTGATGCAGTGTACAGGTGTGATGCAGTGTACAGGTGTAATGCAGTGTGCAGGTGTTATGCAGTGTGCAGGTGTGATGCAGTGTACAGGTGTGATGCAGTGTACAGGTGTAATGCAGTGTGCAGGTGTGATGCAGTGTGATGCAGTGTGCAGGTGTGATGCAGTGGGCAGGTGTGATGCAGTGTGCAGGTGTGATGCAGTGTACAGGTGTAATGCAGTGGGCAGGTGTTATGCAGTGTACAGGTGTGATGCAGTGTACAGGTGTAATGCAGTGGGCAGGTGTTATGCAGTGTACAGGTGTGATGCAGTGTACAGGTGTGATGCAGTGTGCAGGTGTGATGCAGTGTGATGCAGTGTACAGGTGTAATGCAGTGTGCAGGTGTGATGCAGTGTGCAGGTGTGATGCAGTGTACAGGTGTAATGCAGTGTGCAGGTGTGATGCAGTGTGATGCAGTGTACAGGTGTAATGCAGTGTACAGGTGTAATGCAGTGTGCAGGTGTTATGCAGTGTGCAGGTGTGATGCAGTGTACAGGTGTGATGCAGTGTACAGGTGTGATGCAGTGTACAGGTGTTATGCAGTGTGCAGGTGTGATGCAGTGTGCAGGTGTGATGCAGTGTACAGGTGTAATGCAGTGTGCAGGTGTGATGCAGTGTGCAGGTGTGATGCAGTGTACAGGTGTGATGCAGTGCACTGTAGAGTAGGGTTAGACTGCCTGTATGTCTGACCTGTGTGTTGAGGCTGGACACATGTCTCTCCACGTTCCTCCTGGCCTCGCTTTCCTCCTCCAGCTGCTCCAGCAGGCCGTTACGCTCCTCCTCCACCTGCCTTAGGCGTGTCGACACATTCAGCTTCTGGCGTGTCTCCTCAGCCAGCAGCTCCTGAGAGGACCCACAAAAAACACAAAAGCTTCTCAGTTCTGAGGTTCTATGTTGTTAGACTGTAGATGAAGGTGTAGATGGTTTAATAATCACACCGGACGCAGGACGTTACCTGGGCATCATGAAGTTGAGAGTTCAGGCTGGACACATCTTTACCCAGTTTAATGTTCTTCCCCTCGGCTTCATTGAGGAGAGCCATCACGCTGTCTAGCTCCATCTGTGAGACATTTTAAAGAGATTGGACTGCTGTAGGCAGCTATATGGGTGGTGCTGAACTGCTGTAGGCTGAATGGGTGGGGCTAAACTGCTGTAGGCTGAATGGGTGGAGCTAAACCTGTGTAGGCTGAATGGGTGGGGCTAAACCCCTGTAGGATGAATGGGTGGGGTTAACTGCAGTAGGCTGAATGGGAGGGGCTAAACTGTTGTAGGCTGAATGGGTGGGGTGAAACTGCAGTAGGCTGAATGGGCGGGGTGAAACTGCTGTAAGATGAATGGGTGGGGTTAAACTGCTGTAGGCTGAATGGGAGGGGCTAAACTGCTGTAGGCTAAATGGGTGGGGTAAACTGCTGTAGGCTGAATGGGAGGGGCTAAACTGCTGTAGGCTGAATGGGTGGTGTTAAACTGCTGTAGGCTGAATGGGAGGGGTTAACTGCTGTAGGCTGAATGGGTGGGGTTAACTGCTGTAAGCTGAATGGGTGGGGTTAAACTGCTGTAGGCTGAATGGGAGGAGTTAACTGCTGTAGGCTGAATGGGAGGGGCTAAACTGCTGTAAGCTAAATGGGTGGGGCTAAACTGCTGTAGGCTGAATGGGTGGGGTTAAACTGCTGTAGGCTGAATGGGTGGGGCTAAACTGCTGTAGGCTGATACACTCACGGTTAGTTTGGAGACTCTATCTCCCAGCTCTGCTCTCTGTCTCTCTCCATCGTTATACCGAACCTGTAGATCCGCCAGCTGGGACTCCACCTTTTTCCTCTTGTGCTCCACGTCCTGTTTGGAGTTTGCCAGCGAGCGGAGCTCTGCGTTCAGATCTGCAGATTCTTTCTCCAGAGTCTGTCTGGCTTTCTCCAGAGTGGCCTTAGCCTGGAGAACGTGGAGAAGAAGGTCATAACTTAAGAACCTCATCCTAACTGATCGCCATGGGGACGGCAGCATCACGGTTCTGGACCTGCTTTACTGCCTCAGCTCCAGGGTGGCCCTACTGGTGGGTAGTGGGTAGCCCAACTGGGACCCAGAACGTTTTGTCCTCAGTTTCCATGTTGGCTCCACATATGGATGCCCAGTGATGGGACCAGGAGGGGTTAAACATGGGCCCCATCTGGGTTGTACACTGCACATGGGACCTAGATGGGACCCTTGTGAAATTAAGGTGGGTGGTAATGATGGGGCCCTATTTGGGAAGCCCAACTGGATCCCAGTAACAACACATGTACAAACCCACTGTATAAGCCCATGCCCACCTGGAACCCACCTAGCCCATGTTCCACCCATGTGAGCCCCACATGAGCTCAATAAATATAAATTATTTTAATTGATGATTTTTTAATTGGGTTCTCTTTATCTAGGACCCGTGATGAAGGGAACAGGAGGTTCATGCAGAAATACACCAAACCTTCTCGCAGGTTCTGGTTCTGGCTCTGGTTCTGCATGTTTGGTGTGTGTTTACCCGTTTGGACTGCTCCAGCTGCTCACTGAGCTCCTCCACAGCCTGAGTGTGTTTCTGACGGAGGTCCTGCACCTGAGCCTCGTGGCTGCGGCCTTCATCCTCCATCGCCTTCTTCAGCATCGCCACCTCCTGTTCCCTTTTAGCCCTGCACACAAACAGCACACACTGCCTCACACAACGAGTAGATCCAGAGGATCCAGAGGATCCAGAAGTTTCCCTGGAATTAATTATAATTAAACTTGAGACATATTAATCAATAATAAATAACAATTATAATGTAATGATCAATTTATGGATATAAACAATAATAATTAGTAATGTAACTTTACATTTGTTCATTTTTAAACATGAGTCACTCTTGATATTAATTTCATGAATATTCATTTTATTAACATTTTTAGATAATATTTAATATGGATATTAACTGTGAACAGCGGTCTGTAGTACAGTGTGTGTATGTATGTGTGTGTGTGTGTGTGTGAGAGATTATGGGCTCTTGTCACCTGAGCTCCTGCTGGGCTGCAGTGGTATCTAGTGAATCCTCCAGTTCAGTCCTCAGGGCCTCCAGCTCGTCCCCGAGGTCACGTCTGACTTTTTCAGTCTTGGCTCGGGCGTCTCGTTCAGCCTCCAGGTCGTCGTGCAGCTCGGTGATCAATCCCTCCATCTCCCGAATCTTCTTCAGAGCGTTATTCTTCTGGGCAGTCTCCTGCTCCAGCCTGCACAGCACAGATTCAGCTCATAATCCTCCTGGCTATGAGAACTCTGAGAGACCCCTTTCAGTATTATGTAGATCCCGTTTTGCTTATAGTGTAGAAGTTATTCAGTATCCACTATGAATTATTTACAATCTGTTATTAATTATTCAGTGTCCATTATGAATTACTCAATATCTATTGTTATTCAATGCCCACAAAACATATTTAGTATCCACTATGAATTTTACATCTACTATTAATTATTAAATATTCACTATGAATTATTTAGTGTCCACTATGATTTATTCAGTATCTAGTATGAATAATTCAGTATCTACTGTGAATAATTCATATCTACTATGAATTATTCAGTATCCACTATGAATTGTTCAGTATCTAATGTGAGTTATTTATTATGCACTATGAATTATTCAGTATCTATCATGAATTAGTGAGTATCCACTAGAAATTATTCAGTATCCACTAGAAATTATTCAGTATCCACTATTAATTATTCAGTATCCACTATTAATTATTCAGTATCTACTATGAATTATTCAGTATCCACTATGAATGTTTAGGAGTTGAAGGGTCTGGTTCTGTACCGGGCCAGCAGCGCCTGCAGCTCCTCCTCTTTGGTGGCCAGCTGTGCTTTTAGCTCAGCGATCTCAGCCTGCAGAGCGGCCAGCTGATCCTGCAGGTCATTATACTCAGCCTCCAGTTTACGCTTCGCCTTCTCCACGTCCTGACGGCCCTTCTCCTCCTTCTTCATACGCACTGATCTCACACAAAACCATCAGCTGAACATTAGCCTCATTCAGCCACAGAGCATGACTGCATTTGTGCTAAGGGTGGGAAGGGTGGAGGGGGGGTCTTTACATCGGTCACATATACCCTGTAGGGACGGGGTGGTCAAGCCTGGTCCTAAAAATGATACATAGTCATAAATCAGTGAAGAAAATCCAAACCTTCCAGCTCAGATATCATGGACTCGTGTTTAGTCTTCAGCTTGGTGAGGTTCTTTGACTTTTCCTCTTCCTCAGCGAGGTTGGAGCTCAGGTCAGCCAGACGTTCCTCCAGCAGCTGCTTCTCCTGCAGGAGGAACAAGGGGTTAAAGCAGGAGTTACTGAAGCTCCTCCATCATCCAGAAAATAAGAACTGTCTACATGTTCAACCTTCACAGAGTGAGGGAATGGTATGGTACTGGTATGATTTGCGGATCTGGGCCAGCACTGTCTAGGCCTCAGTGATTTCTTACTCATATACCTCTGTACCTCTGTACCTCAGTGCCCTATTACAACCCTAGAAACGGTCAGCGACAGGACACTTTTACACTACCCAACCCCACAATCAATCTTCCAAACATAAACCTTATGCAGCTTGTTGTTTTGATCCTCCAGGATGAGAAACGCATCCTCCAGCTTTTTAATCTTCCCATCAGTAGCAGATTTCTCCAGCGTCAGCTTCTGCCTGCTGTCTTCATGCTCTGCCAAACGAGCATCCATGTCCTACAGAGATCAAAGTAGTGATCAATTACAAGCGTGTCTAAAGAAACGACTCAATAACTGAACCTATTCAACTCTGAATAATTCATATAATTAATAATACATACTAAATAATTCACAGTGGAAACTGAATAGTTCATAGTACATAATAATTCATAAAAGACATTATAATCTGTAGTATTTTATAGTGGAAACTGAATAATTCATAGTGGATACTGAATAATTAATAGTAGATACTGAATAATTCATAGTGGATACTGAATAATTCATAGTGGATACTGAATAATTCATAGTGGATACTGAATAGTTCTTAGTAGATACTGAATAATTCATAATGGATACCAAATAATTAATAGGGGATACTGAATAATTCAGAGTGGATACATAAAGATTCATAGTGGATGCTAAATAATTAATAGTAGACATTGAATAATTATTATTAGATAAGCATAATTAATAGTGCATACTTAATGTTAAATAAATTTATTAACAGATCACATATCTCGAATAACTAATCATCAATGATTAGCGCTAAACCTGTAGCTGCTGCTGCATCTTCTTCTTCTCCTGCTGCAGGGCCTGACTGCGCTCCTCCTCCTCCTCCAGCCGCGCCTCCATCTCATGCAGAACCTCCTCCAGCTCCTGCTTTTTGGCCTCCAGTCGGATCCTCATCTCCTCAGCCTCAGCATAAAGCTCCGCCTCTGTCTGCAGCTTCTCCTGCAGAGCGTTCCTCTCCTCCACCAGCTGCACACAGGTGGGTCAAACAGGGTCAGACCAAGCAGTACTTCACAGTTTCACCTGCTGCTCCTCCGATATGTCTTTTATCTGAGTTAGATAAGTTAGAGCTTTCAGTGACACTAACGCAACACCACTGGAGTTCTGGAAGGAGAATGCTAACTGCTAATTCTGAGTAATCCTGAGTGATGGGGGAGAGGGAGGACCATCCTACCCACTGAGAGAGAGAGAGGACAGTTATGCTCTCTGGGTCTCCCGGGCACTGACGGATGACTGTGGCAACACTGGGGATCAAACCAGCGACCACCTAATGATCCAGCTAATGCTTAGACAGCTGCGCCACTTGGGAGCCCCCTTACCTGTGAGTGTTTCTGTGTGATCTCCTTCAGTTCTGTCTCGGCCTTCTGGGCCACATCCTTCGCCTTCTGAAGCTCCTCCTCCTTCTGGGTCATCTCTTCTTCCTGACGGGTCACTTGCAGCAGTGGTTTAACCTTAGGGTGGGCAGAGATGACAGTTTCTGACCACACTCTCTCCAAAGGAGTGAAAGGAGGTTCGCTCAGTGTTTGTGGACGCTGATTCTTACTTTAGTGAAAAGCCTCCACCACTGCCAGTTCTTCAGCTTGAGGTAGGCGGCGCAGTTCCTCTGGATGACCTTCATGGCTGTGAGCTGCTGCTGTCTCTTGCTGAAAGCTCTGATAGGAGTTCAGCGCAGATTTTATTCAGTTTTGCATCCAGAGAAAATTTCCATTTCTATTGTTATTCTATTTCTACAACAACCTCTCTTTATTCAGTTTCTGTTACTGTGCCTTTAAGATATGTAAATTAGTTCTGTTCTAATTGGCTAGTGTGTCATAGTGTCTTCATTAAAAGCAGTCTGGGCTAAACTGCTGTAAGCTGAATAGGTGGGCTAAACTGCTGTAAGCTGAATGGGTGGGGCTAAACTGCTGTAGGTGTTGTTTTTTGGTTTTGATTGACAGTGTTGTGCTCCATGTGCATTAGAGACGTACTTTCTGGCCAGGAAGCCGCGGCCCTGGGCCTGAAAGGCGATGATGATGACGGTCAGTTTTAGATCCCGCTCTTCCTCCAGCTGAGCTAAAACACCTGTACGGAAAAACATCTTACTCTGACCAATCCGGTACAGGTTGGGGTCCAGATCCAGATGTTTAATCTGAAACAGAAAGAACAAAAGGATGTTTTCTCAGTGGTCAGTGAGAGTGTCTACCTGTAATTAACTCTATATAACATTAGAATAAACCCAAATAAACAGAAAGTCAGTGGTCAGTGAGAGTGTCTACCTGTAATTAACTCTATATAACATTAGAATAAACCCAAATAAACATAAATTCAGTGGTCAGTGAGAGTGTCTACCTGTAATTAACTCTATATAACATTAGAATAAACCCAAATAAACAGAAAGTCAGTGGTCAGTGAGAGTGTCTACCTGTAATTAACTCTATATAACATTAGAATAAACTCAAATAAACATAAAGTCAGTGGTCAGTGAGAGTGTCTACCTGTAATTAACTCTATATAACATTAGAATAAACCCAAATAAACATAAATTCAGTGGTCAGTGAGAGTGTCTACCTGTAATTAACTCTATATAATATCAGAATGAACCCAAATAAACATAAAGTCAGTGGTCAGTGAGAGTGTCTACCTGTAATTAACTCTATATAACATTAGAATAAACCCAAATAAACATAAAGTCAGTGGTCAGTGAGAGCGTCTACCTATAATTAACTCTATATAACATTAGAATAAACCCACATAAACAGAACGTCAGTGGTCAGTGAGAGTGTCTACCTGTAATTAACTCTATATAACATTAGAATAAACCCAAATAAACAGAAAGTCAGTGGTCAGTGAGAGTGTCTACCTGTAATTAACTCTATATAACATTAGAATAAACCCAAATAAACAGAAAGTCAGTGGTCAGTGAGAGTGCACAACTCGACTTTTTAAAGATCCACTCACCATGAGGGTGCATGCTTGTTTTCCATCCATGAAACCTTTGGGGATTGCACTGGCAGCCAGAATTTCATATCTACAAACATTAGGAAGGTGTGTTTATTAAAGGGGTAGTTCACACTTCTGACACTGTAGAACTCACTGTTATCTAGAACATGGGCATCTGTGTATTGTAAACAGGTCAGTGATGGAGGGACTGCCTGACCGTTGGCGGAATTCGTGGAAGATGATGCGGTTGGGGAAACCCTGCCGACAGATCCGGATTCCTTCCAACACTCCGTTACAGCGCAGCTGCTCCAGAACCAGGTGAGCATCCAGCTTCCCTGCCTAAACACACACACACACACACACACACACACACCACACACACACACACACACACACACACACACACACACACACACCACACACACACACACACACCACACACACACACACCACACACACACACACACCACACACACACACACACACACACACACACACACACCACACACACACACACACACACACAGACAATGTGCACTAAGTAAGTGGATAAATAAAGAGACATACAGACAGACAGACAGATCAGACAGACAAGTACGCAGATAGACTGACACAGATGGACAAACAGGTACATAGGTAGGTAGATATTTAGACAGACAGGCAGATGGACAGACTAGTAAGCAGACAGACAGACAGGAATATTGACAAGTAGACAGACAGACAGACAAGTAGGCAGACATACAGACAAGTAGACAGACAGATTGACAAGTAGACAGACAGACAGAAAGGTAGACATACAGACAGACAGACAGATAGACAAGTAGGCAGACTAAACTCAAACACAAACAATGTGCAGTAAGTGGATAAATAAAAAGACAGACAGACAGAAAGGCAGACAGACACATATGATGGTAGATTAAGACAGATGGACAGACAGGTACAAACAGATGGTAGGTACAGATGCAAACAGACAAACAGACAGGCAGATTGACCAGCAGAAGTAGGTGGGAAGACAGACAAGTAGGCAGACAGACAGACAAGTAGGTAGACTAAGACAGACAAGTAGGTAGGCAAACAGACAAATAGGTAGGCAGACAGACAAGTAGGTAGACAGACAGATAAGTAGGCAGACAGACAAGTAGGTAGGCAGACAGACAGGTAGGTAGGTAGACAGACAAGTAGGCAGACAGACAGACAAGTAGGTCGACTAAGACAGACAAGTAGGCAGACAGACAGACAAGTAGGCAGACAGACAAGTAAGTAGGCAGACAGACAAGTAGGTAGGCAGACAGACAAGTAGGTAGGCAGACAGACAGGTAGGTAGGTAGACAAGTAGGCAGACAGACAGACAAGTAGGTCGACTAAGACAGACAAGTAGGCAGATAGACAGACAAGTAGGCAAACAGACAAGTCGGTAGGCAGACAGACAAGTAGGTAGACAGACAGATAAGTAGGCAGACAGACAAGTAGGTAGGCAGACAGGTAGGTAGGTAGACAGACAAGTAGGCAGACAGACAGACAAGTAGGTAGACTAAGACGGATGGACGGACAGGTACATACAGTAGGTATATAGAGAGGCAGACAGACAGACAAGTAGGTAGGCAGACAGACATGAAGGTAGGCAGACAGATAAGTAGGCAGACAGGCAAGTAGGTCGACTAAGAAGACAAGTAGGTAGGCAGACAGACAGGTAGGTTGGCAGACAGATAAGTATGCAGACAAACAAATAGGTCGACTAAGACAGACAAGTAGGTAGGCAGACAGACAGGTAGGCAGGCAGACAGATAAGTAGGTAGGCAGAGAGACAAGTAGGTAGATAGATAGACAAGTAGGTAGGCAGACAGATAAGTAGGTAAGCAGACAGACAAGTAGGTAGGTAGACAGACAAGGTTGACAAATAATGTAGACTAAGACGGATGGACAGACAGGTACATACAGTAGGTATGTAGAGAGGCAGACAGACAGATAAGTAGGTAGGCAGACAGATAAGTAGGTAGGCAGACAGATAAGTAGGTAGGCAGACAGATAAGTAGGCAGACAGACAAGTAAGTAGGCAGACAGATAAGTAGGCAGACAGATAAGTAGGTAGGCAGACAGACAGTTAGGTAGACTAAGACTGATGGACAGACAGGTACGTTTAGTAAGTATGTAGAAAGGCAGGCAGACAGACAGACAGACAGACAGACACTAATCCTGTACTGACAGGTAACAGTAGGCAGTAATTAGGTCAGAAGGTTGAGGGGCCGGCGGCTCTTACTCTCTTCTCGTGGTTGGGAATGATGCAGCGGACGAAGTTGGGTTGGGTGTTGTGGAGGGTGGTCATCAGTTTGCCCAGGGACTCTTTGTAGAGCTGCCCCACCGTGCGGAACATGCCTTTCTTGGACTTGGAGGAGCTGGGCATGGAGCTGTCCGACTTGGCCATCTTAGCCATGGTCTCCAGCCCGACCACGCGGTCCGCTGTGGAGCAATTAAAAAACAGGCTGGTCTCAGGACACTTAACAGAGTGACCATAGCAGGAGCGCAGGACAGGATTCACCACAGCCATGAAGCTCAATCACCACAGAAGCTCACCATCTTTCCACAGGTCCTGCACAAAGGCACTGGTGGAGTTGTTCAGCAGCGCGGTGACGTTGTCATTCAGTGGGTCCATGTTCTTGGTCAGCCAAGCACTGGCATTATAATCCACCTGTTTAGAACATCAGAGGCCGAAGGTCATTCACAGAACCATTACTGGGTCTTCTCTATGCAAATGAGCAGAGGAAATCCTCGAACCTTTCCAGCGTAGTGCTGAACGGAGAAAAACGTCTTGTCTTTAGGATTCTTGGGCTTGGAGAACTTGCAGTGACCGGAGTGTGTGTTGGTGAGTTTGTCCACAAAGGAGACATCAGTGGCTTTGGGGAACCAACACTCCTCGTCCAGCAGAGCCAGGATACCAGGAGGGTTGTTCTAGAACAGGGAACCATGTGGATTAGTTTGAGACAGTATTCCGGAGGCTAATAAAAATATGGACAAAAGTATTGGGACACCTTTTTTGCCCATTCATAGTTTTTATTTTTTGAAAATCAAAGACATTAAAAGAGCTGATCCTGCTTCTACAGTCCAGGAGAGAAGGCTTTCTACTAGATTTTGGAGCAGCATTGCTGTGAGGATTTGATTGCAGCCATTTTTTTTATTGAGGAGAATGAGTAAGGTCAGGATGTTGGATGATGATGATGATGATTATGATGATGATGATTATGATCACCACCACACCTCATCTCAATTCCAATCCCAATTAGATGGAGCTCCACCATCATCATTCCAGAGAACACAGTTCTTCCACTGCTCCACAGCTCAATGCTGGGGGGCTTTACACCCCTCTACTAGCCCACGCCTGGCATTATTAGGCAGCATGGAGCCAATAGACTCATTATGTTTATTTATCTGCTCCAGAGAGTCCTATTCTATTGGCAGTTTTTCTTCTTCTCTACAGGGAATAGACCAGCTGTGTGTGTGTGTGTGTGCATTTGCACATCTGTGTCAGCAATAGGTGCAACTTAAAGGAGCTGAAATCTATGCATTCATTAAAAGAGGTGTCCACAAATATTTGGACATATTGTGTATTTTGGAACATCTGAATTGATTTTAATCAAATATGATGATAATAATGAATGAAGTATGCAGACTACTCCCAGTGTAGACCGAAAGAGAGGAGGTCTATGAGGGTAGAAGGTGGGCTATTGATCAGCTGGAACTCACTGGCCTCTCAATGAGCTCGATGCAAGGCTGCAGGTCCAGCCCGAAATCAATGAAATTCCACTCGATTCCCTCTCTCTTGTACTCCTCCTGCTCCAGGATGAACATGGTGTGGTTGAAAAGCTGCTGCAGCTTCTCGTTGGTGTAGTTGATGCACAGCTGCTCAAACGAGTTATCCTGAAGAAGCAGATGAGAGATGTTCATCCATAACAACCCAACTAACAACCCAAGATTTACCATAGAAGTCATGTGTCGAGCACACAGTTCTTCCACTGCTCCACAGCTCAATGCTGGGGGGCTTTATTCCCCTCTACGAGCCCACGCCTGGCATTATTAGGCAGCATGGTGCCAATAGGGTCATGATGTTTATTTATCTGCTTATCTAGTCCTATTCTATTGGCAGTACTTCTACTCTACAGTCCCTGTAGAAAAGAAGTCATATGTTGAGCATTTAAGCTGGTTTTGCTGTGTAAATAGTCAGTGTATGACTTTATTTGCGGTGAAAAATCATCAGATTGACTTTAACAAGCCAATTTACCACCCTGTTATTTCACCACCCTGTTATTTACCACCCTGTTATTCAACTTCAGAATGAAATGAAACACAGATTTCTCTTTTACTTGTGGCTAAATTATGAAAAGCTCTGCTCTGACTGACTTATGTATGGCAGAACGAAGGCCCAGACCATAATAGCCTAGCCTAGCCTAGCCTAGCTTAGCATAGCTTTTACCACTGTGACAAGAACTTTTCTGAGTCCTAAGTCTTAATAAATAGTGTTGCTGCTAGTAGTGTCCAGTCAGCATGGTGCGGTTAACTAGCCAAAGAGATTGTAGGAAGGTCTGCTAGGAGTAGCGTTTAGCATAGTATTTAGCCAGCACCCAGCTAGTTTATTGGTTTCCCCAGCTCACATGCTCGCCTGTTCTTCTTGGCTGGCCCAAATCTAGCTATGTGGGCTTCCCTTTGACAGCGCTTTACTTTTCTGACTAGCATTAGCTTCTAGCATTCTTAGCCTCAATTCCATATTCTTTCAAAGTAGCAGTTTGGACGTGTTTAGCCTTAAAGTAGCCGTTAGGTTTATGTAAGTGTTGGGGGGATGAATCGATCGAGAGTGTGGTGTAACAGTGGCCTGTTTTCCAGCTCTGGAAAGGTCACGGTTTGTGAACTGCCATAAATACAGATCACGCTTTGAGCGCCCTCTTGTGGGGACAGCTGCACACATGCATTTGTTGACAAGCTGAGAGACACAGATCCAGCACCTGTATATTGGCGTGTAACTGCAGTAAAGACACCGACTGTCCTCACCTCAAAAATCTCGAAGCCAGCGATGTCTAAGATGCCTATGAATGAAGCTCCTTGCCGCTTCGATTTGTCCAGAGCTTTGTTCACGCGTGCCAGAATCCAGCGGAACATGCGGTCATACATGGCTTTGGCAAGAGCCTCCACTGCGAAATCAGCCTGTTAAAGAGACACACCACAGTTACTTTAGACTACCCTGCCATTCTGTCAGCTGGAATTAGACTGCCAGTCCAGATGGAAAGTCAGGCTGTCAGCTACTAAAGGCTTAATGGATTTATTTGTATACATGATTCAGTATCCACTATGAATTATTCAGTATCCGCTATGAATTATTCAGTATCCACTAAGAATCGTTCAGTATCTACTATTAACAATCCAGTATCCACTATGAATTGTTCAGTATCTACTATTAATAATCCAGTATCCACTATGAATTATTCAATATCCACTATTTATTATCCAGTATCCACTATGAATTATTCAGTATCTACTATTAATAATCCAGTATCTACTATGAATTATTCAGGATCCACTATGAATTATTCAGTATCTACTATTAATAATCCAGTATCTACTATGAATGATTTAGTATCCACTATGAATTATTCAGAATCTACTATTAATAAACTATATAATTCAGTTTCCACTGTAAAATACTATAAATAAAAAATAAAAAAAAATATAAAAAAATTTAAAAAGTATATACTACACAATCTTAAGTATCCACTATTGATAATTCAGTATCCACTATTGATAATTCAGTTTCCACTGTAAAATATTATAAATACTGAGAATAATAGGTAAAATACTAAGTATATACTGCACAATTCACAGGATCCACTATGAATTACTATTACTATTACTATTAATAATCCAGTATCCACTATAAAATACTAAGTATATACTACACATATACTACACTATACTACATCTTCAGTATCCACTATGAGATATTTAATATCTTCTATAGATTATGCAGTTATTAGCAAAAATACCTTAAACTGTCAATACTGTAACAATAAGGACATAATTTTACACAAAGAATATATCCTATTCTGTTCTGTCTGTCAATGTTGGAATGTGAAACTTTACAGGAGGAGGAAAAAAACAGCTTGACTTTAAATGGAAATCAATGTAAAAGATTTTATTCCATTCAAAGTCATTTTGGAGCATTTCTGTTGGTCTATTCGTCATCAAATTCTGATACAATATAAAAAACAACTGCCAGATTCCCATTATGGAGATGCAAGGTTTTGAGACAAGACACCCATATTAAGCGTTAGTGACACAGAGACGGTTACTAGTTAAGGGAGTTAAGGGTCTTGAATGTGGCTTGTGACGGTAGCTGACCTTAATATTACCAAAATTTAACGTCTTCCAAATGTCCAACATTTAGTGCCACATGTAGAGGCATAGAGACCAAAAGCCAGCAGACATTGATATGTTGTTGGTCAAGGTGGTAAATCACTCAAATTCAACGTCTGTCTAACGTTGGAGCTTGGTGTCAACCCAGTGTTGGTATTTGATGGACCTGTGACTACAATGTAACATCTGTCTAATGTTAGAGTCCGACGTCTTCCTGCTGGGGAAGGTCTACTGTCCTCTACACACAGAGCGCTGTACCTGCTCTTTGGTCTGAGCTTTCTGCACCACCTCTCGGCCCACTTTGATGCGAGGTGTGAGGATGGCCTTGGTGAAGTCGGTCACGTTGATGCCCTGCAGGTGGCACACTTTCTGAGCAGCTGGAAGAGACAAGACCTTTGTCATCCCAAGCGAAGTAAACAGTGGAGCAAACATCGTTCAGACCTGGTCTTCAGGCCTTATAGTCTTTGCGTGTGAGATGGAGCTCAGTGCAGCTCTGAATCCGTCCAGCCTGTGTCTGTTTACCTGTGGTGTCGGGCATGCTGGCCTGCTCCTGGTTCTTCTCCTTTTTGAATTCGATGTTCCCCAGCTGCAGCACAGTGGAGCACACCTTCAGCATCCCTGAAGGAACACAGATCAGAAACAGAGATAATCCTTAAACCAGACTTAAACCAGTTAAATACTACAGAGTATTCATTACTAAACTAATATTCAGTATTTATTATTCAGTGTCCACTATGAATTATTCAGTATCTACTATGAATTATTCAGTATCTACTGTGAATTATTCAGTATCTACTGTGAATGATTCATATCTAATATGAATTATTCAGTATCTACTATGAATTATTCAGTATCTACTGTGAATTATTCAGTATCTACTGTGAATGATTCATATCTACTATGAATTATTCAGTATCTACTACAAATTATTTATTCAGTATCTACTACTCATTATATATATTACATATATATTTTAAACTATCTAGTATCCACTATGAATTGTTCAGTATCTAATGTGAATTATTTAGTATGCACTATGAATTATTCAGTATCTATCATGAATTAGTGAATATCCACTAGAAATTATTCAGTATCTATTATGAATTATTCAGTATTCACTATGAATTATTCAGTGTCCACTATGCATTATTCAGTATCCACTATGAATTATTCAGTATCTACTGTGAATGATGCATATCTACTATGAATTGTTCAGTATCTAATGTGAATTATTTAGTATGCACTATGAATTATTCAGTATCCACTATGAATTATTCAGTATCCACTATGAATTATTCAGCATCCACTATGAATTATTCAGTATCCACTATGAATTATTCAGTATCCACTAATAATTATTCAGTATCTACCATGAATAATTCAGTATCTACTGTGAATGATTCATATCTACTACGAATTATTCAGTATCCACTATGAATTGTTCAGTATCTAATGTGAATTATTTAGTATTCACTATTAATTATTCAGTCTTCACTATGAAGTATTCAGTATCCACTATGAATTTTTCGGAATCTACTACAAAGTATTCCTTATTAAACTACCTAATATTCAGTATTTATTATTTAGTATCCACTATGAATTATTCAACATTAAAAAAACATCAGTCTTCACCTGTTCTCTCCTCCTCGTTGAAGCCCAGCACCTCCATGGCTTCCAGAGTTTCTTCAAACATCTCATCATCCTGCTGACCTTGCACCTGCACGTGTCCTGCCACGAGGAACCTGTAATTTCCGAACCCCTCCAGGAGCAGCTCGTCTGGAGCAGCAGAATGGAAATGTGATGAATGTGTTTGATCTCTGTTTAATAATCAAATACTGAACAATACTCATCCATTATGCTCTAAAACCTGGACGAACATCCAGCGGTCCAGCTGGGACTCTGTAAATTGTGGGAGCGCGTGGTGTGATTCTTCACCTCGCATTTTGTCTTTAGCTCCAGCCACCATGTAGTAGAAGATGTGGAAGGACCTCTCGATTTTGGCCTGTCGGATACATCTGGACTTCTCCAGCAGGTCTTGATGAAGAGGATTAAGGTAAAAAAAGCTGAAGTCACATTTCCAGACCAGATTTAGTCACACCAACAGAAGCAAATGCTATGTTTAGCTGTTCCTGAGAAGCCTCTGAAGGATACAGGTCTCAATATTAGCACCAACGATGTAACCGGCCAGGTCAAAGTTGATCTTAATGAATTTGCCCTGTGGGGAGGAGAGGTCAGACAGGTCAGTTAGATGGTACTGTTCATAATAAGCACTGCAATGTGAAAATGGTTGGGTGTGAATCTTACGAATCTGGAGGAATTGTCATTTTTGATGGTTTTGGCATTTCCAAAGGCCTCCAGGATGGGATTTGCCTGAAGCAGCTGCTTCTCTAGCTCCCCCTGGTGGACAGATGTGTCGTGAGAGGTTCACTGACTCGGTGCGGTGGGATACAGCAGATTACAAACAGGTAAAACAGCATGCATGCAACATGCAATTACAATGCAAAGCATGGCAAACTAATTTGGTGGCATGAGTGCTATTGTGAACGCAGTAGGCGCTGGCGGGAGAGCCTGGCAGGGGAGAGCCTGGCAGGGGAGAGCCTGGCAGGGGAGTGAGTGCCTGACGTGAGTGTGATATGCTGGGTCTGCCGGCTCTGGACAGGTACTTTTTGCTGGATGTTAAAAGTGATCAGGGAAAGGTCTCGGCATGCAGCTCATATACTCACGTAGGCTAGCTGTGATCCGGGATGTTGCTGCATGAAGGTAAACAGTAATGCTATTAACACTGGCTGCCTGTAACCCTACGACCTAAGAAGGTGAACAGTCAGATCTTAAAGGATGGAAAAATGGACAAGCATAAAAAACTTTGATAAGAACCAGACTGTGATGTTCTAGACAATGACTGGGCCAGAACATCTCCAGAACATCAGCAAGTTGGTCTTGTGGGGTGTTCAGTCCGGTATACAGTGGTCAGTTCCTATCTACCAAGAGTGAGCTGGCAACAGGGTCATGGACGCCCAAAGCTCATTGATGCTCATGGAGGCTCCGCCCACCTCACAACTTACTGGACTTAAAGGATCTGCTGCTAATGTCTGAAGGTGTCCAGATACTAAAGCAGGACACCAAGATCAGAGATTTTGTGGAGGTCATGCCTTGATGGGTCAGAGGTGTTTTGGTGACAGTATTAGGCCGATCGGTGTGTGTGTGTGTGTGTGTGTGTGTGTGGGTTATATAAAAGGCTTATGCTTCTGTCATTTCTGCTCATTTATTTAGAAGTTCAAAAGTTTGGAAACAGTGTTTGCAATCAACTAAATTCGATTTGTTTGCAGAGAAACGTCTGAAAAATAATTAACGAGTAATTTAATAAAAAATATGGAATAAATCATCTAAAGCTAATTAATAATATGTATTAATGTTATACAAGTCGTCACTGCATTTTAATCACAAAACTAGATTAGTAAGAGAAGCTATTCCAAACTTTTGAACAATACATTACATTATATCTGTCGGAACAAAACCTTGTATGTCTGAAACAGTGACTGCTCAGCAGGTGAGTCAGTTGTACCATTTGGTGTCAATTCTACTGGTCCAGTGATCATGAAACAACAAGTATAAGCGATTTAAACACTGGAGATACAAGGTTCTGATCCAACAATGCAAAGCAACGTCCAGCCTGAGTCAGGCCTGAAGCCCCTCCACCAGCACCAGCAGGGTGTGACGGTGTTACCGTGGGGACCTCTGGACTGTACCTTATTGAGGGCTGAAGCTGGATCCTGTCACACACAAATAACCATTACATTACAACCCAACCCCCCCCAAAATCCCCCCCCCCCCTCAGAAGCTGAACAGTATGTTAACGGTATGTTGGTGGGAGGGGTTATGTTAATGGGAGGGGACATTTTTAGTGGGAGGGGTTATGTTTATGGGAAGGGTTGTATTAGTGGGAGTGCATTTGTTAATGGGAGGGGGTATATTATGGGAGGAGTTGGGGTATGTTAGTGGGAGGGGGTATGTTAGGGGGGTATGTTAGTGGGAGGGGTTATTTTAGGGGGATGAGGTATGTTAGGGGGGTATGTTAGTGGGAGGGGCTTTGTTAGGGGGAGGAGTTATGTTATTGAGAGGATATGTTAGGGGGGTATGTTAGTGGGGGGGGTGTTGGGGGGATGTTGGGGGGGTTGTGTATATCCAGTGTTCTGCTTTAAGGACCTGTTAGATCAGGGAGGGTGTAGAACTGGGCGGGCCTGCACTCACCGAGCCTGTGTCTTTCTTTCCTTTGTGTGATGACGCCACAACAGCCAGGTACTGAATGACCTTTTTGGTGTTTTCGGTCTTTCCAGCGCCGGACTCCCCCCTGAAAAGAAAGGACACAGGAAGGGTGGACAAAAGCCTGATTCGCTATCAATACTGTGGTAAAGGACTTCTGAGCTTTTCTTGAGTTTCCTAAACACAACAACAGCTGCAGTAACTTCATCCTCATCATCATCATCATCATCATCACTATCACCATCATAATCATCATGATCGTCATCATCATCATCATCATCATCATCATCATCATCACCATCATCACCACCATCATCACCACCATCATCATCATTATCATCACCATTATCATCATCACCATAATCATATCATCATCACCATCACCACCATCATCATCATCACCATCATCATCATCATCATCACTATCATCATCACCATCATCATCACCATCATCATCCCCACCATCATCACCATCATCATCATCATCATCACTATCATCATCACATCATCATCCCCACCATCATCACCATCATCATCATTATCATCATCGTCACCATCATCATCATTATCATCATCATTACCATTATCATCATCATTAC
This sequence comes from Salminus brasiliensis, assembly GCF_030463535.1. NCBI lineage: Eukaryota > Metazoa > Chordata > Actinopteri > Characiformes > Bryconidae > Salminus > Salminus brasiliensis. The sequence continues at coordinate 38,668,161 of NC_132889.1, read as the reverse complement.
CATTATCATCATCATCATCATCATCATCATTATCATCACTATCATCATCACCATCATCACCATCACCATCATCACCACCATCATCACCACCATCATCATCATTATCATCACCATTATCATCATCACCATAATCATATCATCATCACCATCACCATCATCATCCCCACCATCATCATCGTTATCATCATCATTACCATTATCATCATCAACATCATCATTATCATCACTATCATCATCACCATCATCACCATCACCATCACAATCACCATCATCATCATCATCATCATCATCATTATCATCACTATCATCATCACCATCATCACCATCATCACCATCACCATCACCATCACAATCACCATCATCATCATCATCATCATCATTATCATCACTATCATCATCACCATCATCACCATCACCATCACAATCACCATCATCATCATCATCATCATTATCATCATCACCACCATTATCATCATCATCTTCTTCTTCTTATACACATACTTCAGTTCAGGGTCAAGGGCACAACAGGGCAACAGTACATGGACAAAACTATTGAGACACCTGCTCATTCATGTCTTCTAAACTCTGAAGGCTATTAAAAAAAAGCTGATCCTGCTTTTGTTTGAGTAGCTATCTCTACTGTCCAGGGAAGAAGGTTTTTTTTAATACTAGAAGAAGGGTTTCCACTAGATTCTGATGGAGCATTGCTGTGAGGATTTGATTGCATTCACTCAAACTCCCCAACTCCTCCAAAAGTACTGGATGGAGCTCCACCATCCATCATTCCAGAGAACACAGTTCTTCCACTGCTCCACAGCTCAATGCCGGGGGTCTTTATACCCCTCTAGCCCACACCTGGTATTAGACAGCATGGAGCCAATAGGTTTATCTATGTTGATCTGCGCCTATTCCTATTCCTAGTCCTATTCTATTGGCAGTACTTCTCTACAGTACTCCTCTCTAAAGGAACTAGACAAAGAGTGCAACTTAAAGTAGCTGAATGCATTCATTAGAAGGGGTGTCCACAAACATTTGGACAGATAAATGTTCTGTTAACTCACCGTTTTATTTATGAATAAGTTTCTTCTGACTTAAAAGCAAATCTTTTTACAGTGTAAAATTTGACACGTTCATATTGTTGGTGAAAATAAGTGAACAACTTTCTCTACAGGAAACGTAAATATGATCATAATAATAATAAAACATATCTTATAATAACTTAAATTAAAATAAAATATTTGATCATCTTTATGGGTTAAATTCAGTTTGAAACATTATATAATACATTATACAATATTTAATAATACATTATATAATATTTAAATGCCTTATTCACACCTTGAGCAGGGGTACCCAAACTTTTGCATGTAACTGTAGTAGTCTATTCTACGCTGGCAGCTTTACAATCAGTGGCATTAGACTCTAATGTGCTACCACTATGCCATCAGCCGCTTTGCCATCAGCAGCCGGAGCACAACCGGCCATGCTCTCTCCGGGTGGGTAGACGGTGCTCTCTCCCCTCTCTCTCACTCTTAAAGTGATGTAGGCCGGCACAGGTGTACAGGTTGCTGTGAGGTGTGTCTCTGTCCTGTAGCGGCGTCCAGACACCGCAGAGCGCTCTCACCGCTCACACCACTGGTTTGCATGAGCCTTGTTCCGAGCTTTCAGTGAACGTCTGTGTGTAGTGTTATCTGTGTGCACAAAGCTACAACACTGCAGCTCCTTCACGAGGACGGGATCGCGTGTGCTTTATGACCGTCACGCTGTTTGACCATTCAAACTAAAGGCTGTCCGAGCGCTCACAAAGTGACCTGCCTTTGCAAATCAAGCTGATTGGATCTTTATTGGTGTCCGGACAACAAAGCCGGTCAGTGTCTAATCCCAGAAGCCCGTATAAGGTCACATGCATATCTGTCCAAATATTTCTGGACACCCCTTCTAATGAACGCATTCAGCTACTTTAAGCTGCACCCATTGCTGACACAGATGTGCAAATGCACACAAACACACACAGCTTGTCTAGTCCCTGAGAGAAGAAGTACTGCCAATAGAATAGGACTCTCTAGAGCAGATCAACATCATGACCCTATTGGCTCCATGCTGCCTAATAATGCCAGGTGTGGGCTAGAGGGATATAAAGCCCCCCGGTTTTGAGCTGTGGAGCAGTGGAGGTTTCTAGAATGATGGATGTAGCTCCATCCAGTACTTGGATGAATAACTAACACTCTTTTCGCTGAATGCAATCAAATCCTCACAACAATGTTGCTTCAAAATCTAGTAGGAAGCCTTCTTCCCATGACAGCAGAGACAGTTACTCCAACAAAGCTTATTAATTAATTAATGAGCAGGTGTCCCAATACTTTTGTCCATATATATACATATATATGTGTGTGTGTGTGTGTGTGTTATTGCTCACGTGCAGAGAATAGACTGGTCCTCACGCTCTGGGGAGAAAACACAAAGACAGAGGCAGATGTGTGAGCTCACTGTGGCCGGACGCATGAACGGTCAGGACTAAGAAGCTGAACCAGATTAACCTGAGGATCAGCCTCGGTCAGGCCGGAGCGTCGGAAAACCTCCAAAAATAGATTTTTGAAGACCCCATCTATGGTCGTTACAGTGGTGTGTGGTAGTAGGCCTCTTAAATTGGGGGTCAGGGAGGTTTGGTGCGAAATGCTCGGTTCTAGATAAGCTCCCCCAGTCAGAGCTGTGGTTCTACAGTGGAGGTGAAGGGAAGCAGACGTCTGAAGCTCTAATAATAAAAGCCCCTCACAGAAAGTTCTTTCTAATGGTGATGAAGACGCTGCCTGATGCCTGAGACACGGTTCTACCAGAGTTCTGAGAAGAGTTCGGCTCTAGAACCTGCTTTTAGAACCAGATCATTAAAATGGTGGAGGGATACATGCTGCAGGGTGTAGTGCGGCTACAGAAAGTAGTCCCTAAAGAAAACTGCATTAGTTGAGATTCTCCACTATTTTACCACCATCTTCATCATCATCATCATCATTCCATATAAAACTCAGAAGACTCGTGTAGCTGCACTGGTGGGTTCAGATAGGAGATCAATTATGGGCTGTATCTGTGTTGTTGTAGTCATGGCTACCGACGCCTGCTTCCATTCACCTCCACTGTACAGAGATCAGAGCGGGTCAGTTTCTCTACAGTGAAGCTCAGTTTCACACCGGACCCCCGACTCTGACTGAGCTCCTCTCTAAAAGTGAATCATACAGGAGTTCTGTGAACTGACACAGTATGACTCCCTGTTATCTAGAACATAATTTGTAGTAGATATGAATCATTCACAGTAGATACTGAATCATGAATCATGAATGAACAGTGAATCATGCAGGAGTTCTGTAAACTGACACAGTATGACTCCCTGTTATCTAGAACATGAACTACAGTACAGAACAGAGCTAAAAACAGCAGCAGCTATTTGAGGCCTGAGTTTAGTCCACAAGTCTGTGAGCGATGACTAAACACCTCCACACGGTTTGAGGAGAGCGTGTGAGGATTTGGGCCTGCAGTTAGCATTATGCTAGTTGGTGAGGTACAGGCCTATGTTATGTGTTAGACTTGTGGCCAAATGGCTCTTTAAACGAGGCTTGAGGCGTCACTGAGGCTTGTGTTATGCTCAGCATGAGTCTTCACATGGCCAGAAGTCGAGACCACATTACAGCCGCAGGCCTTGCGAACAGGAAGTTGTCGCTACCTTGCATCATGTTCCTGTAGGCGTTGTCGGTGACTGAGTAGATGTGGGGAGGGACTTCATGACGTTTCTTGCCCTTATACATCTCAATGATCTTCTCAGAGTAGATGGGCAGCATTTTGTAGGGATTCACCACCACACAGAAAAGACCTGAGTACGTCTGCAGAGAACAGAGAACCAACGTGAACAAGCCGGCATGCAGCTCCACATATCAGTCCTCCCGCTCCTAACCACAGAACCCACACATTAATTTCTCAGTAGATACTGAATCATTCAGGGAAGATACTGAATCATTCATGATGGATACTGAATAATTCATAAAGGATACTGAATAATTCATAGTAGATATGAATCATTCATGGTGGACACAGAACCATTCATAGTGGATACTGAATAATTAATGGTATATACTGAATAATTCATAGTGGATACTGAATAATTAATGGTATATACTGAATAATTCATAGTGGATACTGAATAATTAATGGTAGATACTGAATAATTCATAGTAGATATGGATCATTCACAGTAAATACTGAATCATTCAGGGTAGATACTGAATCATTCATAAAGGATACTAAATAATTCATAGTGGATACAGAATCATTCACAGTAGATACTGAATCATTCAGGGTAGATACTGAATCATTCACAGTAGATACTGAATCATTCATAAAGGATACTGAATACTTCATAGTAGATACTGAATCATTCATGGTAGATACTGAAATATTCACAGCAGATATTGGATCATTCACAATGAATACTGAGTCACCCACAGGTAATACCAATTAAGTCATAGTATATACTGAATATTTGATAGCGGGTACTGAAATATCCACATCAGATATAGAATAATTCGTCATGGTTACTGAATTATTTATAGGAAATACTGAATCATTTTAGGATGGATATTAAATGACAATTAATAATTTATATCAGATGCACAAACATTCAGAGTGGATGCCACTCACGTATATGAGTCCAGAGAAGTATCTCTCCCTCAGGTTGTGCAGTACGGAGGCCTCGTTCAGGCAGGTCAGTGCCGCCATGTCCTCGGCCTTGCTGAATTTGGGCGGGTTCATCTTCTGGATGTCGTCTTTGTGGACTGTTTTCTTGGAGCCGTTGTCCAGCTCCACCAACACCTCATCCCCTTTCTCCTCCTTAATGCTGGCTGACTGGAATCCATCTTTCTCCGAGGCGACCCACACCATCTTCTTAGCCGACCAGTCGGCCTGGGCCACTCCGGTGTTTTTAAAGTCGTTGTCGAGGAACAGGAACTTGCTGCTGTCGTCATTATCCGATTTCTTAGACATCTTCACCTCTGAGTATTAGAAACAGCTGTAAACACATACCCTCTCCACCTTATCAGAGTCCCCTATCTTGTGCTTTTTCACTCACTGGCCACTTTATTAGAAACCCCTACATAGTGTTCCCACACACTGGCCACTTTATTAGAAACCCCTACCTTGTACTTGTCCTTACTGGCCACTTTATTAGAAACCCCTACTCTTCTGCTTTCCCTCACTGCCCACTTTATTAGAAACCCCTACCTTGTGCTTTCACTCACTGGCCACTTTATTAGAAACCCCTACCTTGTACTTGCCCTCACTGGCCACTTTATTAGAAACCCCTACCGTGGTCTTTCTACTCACTGGCCACTTTATTAGAAACCCCTACCTTGTACTTGCCCTCACTGGCCACTTTATTAGAAACCTTACCTTGTACTTGCCCTGACTAGCCACTTTATTAGAAACCCCTACATAGTGTTCCCACACACTGGCCACTTTATTAGAAACCCCTACCTTGTACTTGCCCTCACTGGCCACTTTATTAGAAACCCCTACCGTGTGCTTCCACTCACTGGACACTTTATTAGAAACCTCTAGCTAGTGCTTCCTCACTGGCCACTTTATTAGAAACCTCTAGCTAGTGCTTCCTCACTGGCCACTTTATTAGAAACCCCTGTCTTGGTGCAGTGAGCAGTGAGTGCATGTCTGTGTCAGTGTTTCTAACAGGACTCTATTATGAACAGTAAGGTCTCTGTCTCTGTCATGTCCATGTATGGGTTATGTGGATCTGTTAGGAGTGGGCAGTCAGATCCACTCTGAGTCCCTTATAAGGAATATCTGCTCTGACAGGTTGGCCAAGGTCACTGAAGAAAACATTGCTACTGTTCGTTTCATTTGCATCGCTAACACTGAAGATATGCCTCATATTTGGTTGAACAGTCCGAGCAGAGAGGGTCACAGCGCACAGTAAACTCACACTGTTCATAAGAAGAGTGTTAGAAATGGGCCACGTAGAGCAGGGTTGACCCCAGTTGGACCCCCAACTCCGTGCTGTCACCCACTTAGGCCACAAACACATTTATATAACATACTGCAAGTTCTTACATTCTCATGCGGACTTTAAGAAATACCTAAATTCTTAATTTGTATATTGTCTAATCGTTTTGGCCCCCCAAGACAAAACATTTGGGCATCCATGCCGTAAAAGAACCACTTTTGGTTCCTTAAAGAACATTTCAATGGATAGTTCTTCAAAACAATCAATTAAAAAGTACTTTAGGGAAGCAAAAGTGGTTTCCAATAAAGTGGCCAGTGAGTGTAAGCACAAGGTAGAGGTGGAAGCACAAGGTAGGGGTTTCTAATAAAGTGGCCAGTGAGTGGAAGCACAAGAGTAGGGGTTTCTAATAAAGTGGCCAGTGAGTGGAAGCACAAGAGTAGGGGTTTCTAATAAAGTGGCCAGTCAGTGGAAGCACAAGGTAGGGGTTTCTAATAAAGTGGCCAGTGAGTGAAAGCACAAGAGTAGGTGTTTCTAATAAAGTGGCCAGTGAGTACAAGCACAAGAGTAGGTGTTTCTAATAAAGTGTCCAGTGTTCTTAAGTTAATAAAAGGTCATAATGAAGGTGAGCTTCTGCCATCACCCTGTTTCATTACTTGGTGCTACTTTTCCACTGATTTCTTCAGATCATATATGATATATATGTGTGGATCATATTTAGACATATATACAGTGCACGACTACAGTGTATAATGTGAAAGCAGGGTAATTGAAGGTGTACTCACATATGCTGTGAAGTTCTGCTCCTGGCTGTCTGGTGTGCAGGTTCTCCTGGTGCTCCTGGTACAGTATTCCACAGATGAACACCTCGGGCAAACTTTATTCACTTAAGAGCCTCAATTTAGATCTATCCATTGCGGTTGTGGGTGGGACTTATCTCACAAACTCCTCCCCCTGCTGAAGTCATCGCAGAGCTCCCTGTCAGTGTGATGCCGATATGAAAATCATGTCTCGGCCTGTTTCATCAGTCTGTCAGATGTGGAACGAGCTTAATTAGAGGCTTCACAGTGGCCAAAAGTATGTGGACCTCTCTTTTCTGGTGATGATGAGTTCTTCTCCAGCTCATCCTAAAGGTATTGGATGTAGCTCCATCATCACTCCAGAGAACCCCCCATAGCTCAGATCCCCTCTAACTCAGGCATTGGGCCTGATTACCTTAAAAAACCCTAGAAACCCCTACATTGTGTTTCCACTCACTGGACACTTTATTAGAAACATTCAGCTTGTACTTTCCACTGTCCACTGGCCACTTTATTAGAAACCCCTATTTTGTGCTTACACTCATTGACCACTTTAAAGGTAAAGGTGCACGTATTTGTCACTGTACACTGTACAGCAAAATGTGTCCTCCGCATTACACACACACACACACACACACACAGCGGTGGGCAGCCAACGCCAACTCCAGCGCCCGGGGAGCAGAGAGGGTAAAGGGCCTTGCTCAATGAACCCACATATCGAACCCACAACCCTGTTATTGATAGCCCAGCGCTCTAACCACTGAGCCACCACTGCCCCACTTTATTAGAAACCCCTATCTTGTGCTTCCACTCACTGGCCACTTTATTAGAAACCCCTATCTTGTGCTTCCACTCACTGGCCACTTTATTAGAAACCCCTATCTTGTGCTTCCACTCACTGGCCACTTTATTAGAAACCCCTATCTTGTGCTTCCACTCACTGGCCGCTTTATTAGAAACCCTTACCTTGTGCTTCCACTCACTGGCCACTTTATTAGAAACCCTTACCTTGTGCTTCCACTCACTGGCCACTTTAT